>NW_017189574.1:300000-526245 GCF_001704415.2 Capra hircus | reverse complement strand
GCCTTGTGTCGGAGTGAGTGAGCTGCAGCAGCTCAAAGGAAGACCTCAGACCCAGGCAAGCGCCCAGGCCCTGGCGAGCAAAGCTCTTTGGCGGCTGAAGGCCGGCGGACGGCTGCATCCCCTCAGGCGTCTTCCCCACAGTGCCTGCTCTGCCCTTGCAGAGGGCCTGCCCCCAGGAAGCTCTGAATAGATGGTGGCTAACCTGGTAAGTCTTTCTCCTCAAGTATCTAGCCCAAACAGCTGACCTCCAGAGGCGGAAATGCTGAAGCGCCCTCAGGGATAACAGAGCACTCCATGTCCTTCACTCCAAGCCTCAGAGTGCTACAGGCTGGTTCGTTGCATGGAGATGAGGATTGCGACTCAGGTAACCATCTACATACGTGGGCCTCACCTCGGCCTCACCTTGATGAGATGCTGAGCAGTGGCAGAGCCTGCAAGGCTGGCTCCTGTGCTGTCCTAGCTGATCATGCAGAATGAAGCACTGGCCCTTGAGGAGGCAGTCTTGGGAGCCACTCAACCGCAGGATGGAGTGTGTGTGTTGAGAGTGAGCACTGTGTTTTCGCGGGAGCCAGGCGGTTGCTGACACAAGTTGCTGCTAAGAGGATACCTGGAGTACAGCAGGTGCTGACAGCCACCCTGCCTTCGCCCTATGAGTTGCCTGTGGTCCCTGGGGCCTTATGTGGAGACAGCAAGTGGCAGTCATGGCATTTGTGCTTCAGGGTCAAACAGAGGGCTTTGAGGCCTTCCACACCTGTCTGCAGAGCCGGCTGCCAAGGAGAGAATAGGCGCTGAGCCAGAGCCAGCAGCCAGCGTGATCATTCCCCGTGACGTGAGAGAGTAGTCAGCCTCTCTCAGAAGTGAGGCCGGCAGTGGGGAACAGTCATACCATCTTTGCCGGCTTTCTGTTCTCTATGATGACATGGATATCATCTGCTTTCCTTAGAAAATTTTCAAGCTTTGATTGTTTCACAAAAGGCCTAAACGCGGTGTGTTAGCTGGGAATGATGTTGATCACATTGTTTGTGCTTACCCCAGTTCAAGAACAGAGTTTTGCTGTTTTGAAAGATTGGCAAACTCATTCCATTTTGTTTTGTGACCCGGAAGGGACACATCGAATTGCGAATCAGAACTGTTTTGAAATGCCTGAGCTTACTAGCAGTAATATTGAGGGAAAGAAATGAGAAAAAAGTAATTGCTAGTGAATTCCTCCTCCTGCTCCTTCTTGTGTGTCAGTCTAAGAGCGTACACAGCCAGGAAGGCCAGGCGCTCTCCAAACAGAGGAAATAAGCTGGCAAGTGTCCGACATTTTTATCTCTCTTAAGAGGCAGAAGGCAAACAAACTAGTTAGATATATTTTTCCTTCTCTATACAAATTTAAAGGAGGTTTCTCTTAAACTACTGTGTTTGCCAATAATGACACCTGCGTTCACCTGAAGTTAACTATCTCAAACCTTAGTTAAACCAATGCATTTATTCTTATCGGAATGTTTGTCTTAAGCTAGTTTAATGTATACTGCATTACCCCAGACTCTGTCTTCAAATAGGGTTCACCTAAGGCCTCAGAACCTACTGGACAAACCAATATGTTATACTCATATATTGTTCCCCTAATCTATGTAAACGAAGACTATTTGTATGGTAATCTGCCTTCTACAAGATCAAGCCAATCATTTTCATGGCCTGGATGAATCATCTGCGTGCCAAGATTATCCCAAATGCCAATCTTATGGCTCAGGGCCTGCTTGCCATTCTGAGTTTTAAGACATTCCTTTCTTACAAACTGCTAGTGACTTATAACATCCAGCTGATGCCCCTCACAGGGGTACTCTCTTCGCCCCCCTTCTGATGCTATGTCAGCAAGCTATTTTTCCTCATAAGTCTCGCTTCGGTACTAAGTGTAAAAGTAAAACATTTATAACCACCAACCCTTAGACGTCAGGCATCAAGCATGATGCAAAATTCCAGCCATCGCTTGCATCTCCCGCCCCGGATTGAATGTCATATACTCCGCCGCAGAGGCCAGAATCCAGCCATCTTTTTACATTTCACAACCACCTTGCAAATTTCTCAAAAACTAAATGAATCTTATTGCGATTGCCCTGGGTTATTTAAGGAATAGCAGACATCTGATCTAGGCCCCTGCTCACTGGTCATATGTGTTGTTGCGAAGCACCATTATAACGGAGCATCTGCTACAGGATAAGGCAGGTGTGTAGCCAGTGGGACACTAGGAGAAAGGCAGCACACCCCCACACTCAGAGCCAAAGGTCTAGTAGCCGCAGGTCACACAAGAAGGGTAGAGAGACGTCCCCTAGCTCGCACTGAACAAGGCAATATGGGGGAGGTTGGTGGGCGCCAGAGGAACACTCCGAGTGTCAGCTGCCTGAGCCCAAGTGTTTGCAGCTTTGGGAAGCTGGTTCCTTATTTGGGACGTTGATCATCATGAGGCTTGCCTGGGCAGACCCCCTCAGACGGCAGACAGTGATGTCTTCAGAGGTGATCGGCAAATCTGAAAAATCCATTGCTGTAAGGGGTGTCTTCGTCTCCTTTGTCGCCGGGCGCATTTTGCATCTTGGATGAAAGCAGAGAGACCTTCTTTTCTGGGGAAGCGAGGAATGGCCGTCATACTTGTCGCATTTGCTGTTTGAATCACAGCGCGGCAAAGGAGGTTTGTCTACCCCATATCTGCCTAGCGAAATCCTGCCAGGACACTATGCGTCGCACTCCCTTGAAGGTGGTGACCAAGAAATGCACCAGAACTACCTTTCTTTCCTGCGCCTGGCGGGATCCCCAGAACCAACGGGGTGAATAGCTTACAATTATCTTGATTTGTATAATTGAGCCATTCGCTACTCAAGGACTTGCCGCCATTGTTGGGGCTGCAATCGCAAGGAAAGTAACTGTCTTGGATGCGAAAGACCAGCTGCGGGCACAGACAAAGAGTGCTCCTTGCTTCTATTTCCTGGAGCAGCTTTGAGATCCTGTTGGAACACTCCTCCAAATTATAACCAGGTCTTCTTCATAAATGGGCTTGCGCCAGTAGCCCAAATGATGAAGATTTCTGCCTTGCATTGGGGAGACCTGGCTCCGATTCCTTGGGTCAGGAGATCACTGAAGAGAGCCCATGACAACCACTCCAGCATTCTTGCCCGGAGAATTCCATGGACAGAGGAGACGGGCAGGCTACAGCTCCATGGCAGTAGCAAGAGTCAAACACGACTGAGCCTACTAACATTATCGGTCCGACTATTGTCTAAGTAGCAAGTTTCTTAGCTTTTATTTATGCAACATCCGTTTGCTGATTAGCTATTCCACACCTTACTTGAAGTGCAATATTATTCTCGACAAGCCCCTGGCACCACAAGCAGCCAATTCCTTGCCACAGTGGAGATGGAGGACAGTCTTCGGCAACATTGGGAACAGATTCTGCCGCCGACATCAAGGAGGCAATGGCCACCAGCCCTGGCGCTGCATTCCTGTCCCTCAGGCCATCTGACAGCCACAAATGGGCTGCCTCAAATCGGGCGGGTTGCACAGGAGAAGCTTAGGCATGGGCTTGGCGAAACTTCGCGACCACCTGTGCAAGTGAGGGCGTGGGATCTCAGCCACTGGTCTGCAGATTGCCTCATGGAGCCCCAACGTCCTTTTCCCACACACCCCAGGCCACGGTCCAACCTTCCAAACTTCTCATGCCATTCTTCTCAGTGTACCCAACGGCCTCTGAGGTGACAAAAGCAGGTCTGTGAAGAAGGAAAGGGGAAAGGAAATCAGAAGCACTGTGGGGGCTGCTCTGAGTGGTTTGCTGAGAACTGGAGTTGCCAGGCCCTGCATCGTCTGCCAGTCCCAGCGCCTCCCACGTGAGGGCGGTGCCCTGTCCCTGCTGCTGCCATGGGGCCTCCTGCCCAAATGAACCTGCCAGGCTTGCCAGCTCCTCACTGAGCAGGAGGGAGGGAGGGTCTGACCTTATGGCCCCAGTGCCCACTGGATAAAGCCCCTATAGAAGCCTCCTCCGAATATGGGAGGGAAGGTAACATGACCCCCAAGGCTCCAGGTCTCCCCAACCACAGAGAGGGTGGGGAGCAGCTGGAGGGCCTCTGGGCTGGGGACACCAGGGCAGGGGACGCCAAGCACAGGGGCAGGAGAGCGAGGCTGAGAAAGGCAGGCCTTGGCCATCATGAGGGCTTGTGTGTGCACAACAGAGCTGTCCTGAGCCACAGCTGACAAAAACTCCTCAGTGCCATGAAAACCCACGCCAAAAGCCCACATGGTGCCTGGAGGAGGGGGACCAGAAAAGTCAGCTCCTCAGGACCCAGGGGGTGAGGAGGGGCCCAGAGTAGGGTGGGGGTGGGGGCAGGAAAGGCCACAATAGCCAGGCTGCCCACAGATAGCACAGTCTTCAGTCCCTTTGGAGGAGCCACCAGGGACCCCCACTGAAGATCACAGCCTCCAGGGTCATGTCCCAGTCAGGTGAACCAACCTGAAGGAGCTTTATCAACCTGTTTAGGAGCGCAAAGGCCAGGGAGCAAGCTCAAGTCAAGGCCTGTGAGCTCCATTCTGGCTGCCAGTCCTCAGGCTGAAGGGCCTCTGGGAGAGCCTCTTCCACACCCTCTTAGCTGTCCCCTTTCAGACACCAGGCTGTGGCCCTCACACAGGGCAAATGACCCTGCTGAGTGGCAGAACTAGGTGGACAGTGCCCTTGGGTACTCAACACACATACCTTTCCAAGGTGCCAGTATGTCCCCTACATGGTGATTTTGAAGAACAGTGGCCCACAAAGGTCAGAGAACATGCACCTCGAAACCCACTGCCCCATCATCCATATACAGTGAACACCAGTGATTCATTCGGGTTTTGTCCAGTCCCATACCCAGACTCTCAGGCATTTTCAAATACAGGTAGATGGGGGCTCCCTTTGGTCACATCTATCTCAATAAGTCAGACATGTCCCTGGGAGTGAGTGTGTGTAAAGGAGGCCCTTTGGAAAATGCCTAACCTGTGAGCCAGCAAAATCATTTGATGTTCCTGCCATCTGGGTAAGGGAGAACTGGTCCACAACGGTAGTGGGGACAGGGGAATGGGCAGAGAAGATCAGAGCTGGCCTCGTAGAGGACCAGTGAACTGCTTGTTTTCAACAGAACAGGCTATGTCTTGAACACCCAACCAAGTCCTTGAAATGGCAGGGAACCACAGATACCCAAGTTGGACATGGGAGGCCAGGACCGGGGATAGCAGAAGCCCAACCACCTCACTGTCAAGAGGAAACAGGGCTTTTGTGGCAGCCTCCAGGGAGGCTGAATCCGAGTCTGAGACTCTGGGAAGGGGATGGGAAAAGCATACACACAGATGGTCTCAAAGTGAGAACTCTAAGGGGAGTCTGTGTCTCAGGTGCTTGGGGAACAGTCAAGTGGAATGTGAGATCACTACCACTGTGCTTCAGCACAGCTCTACACTGCAGAAAGCCTGACCTGGGGGGCGATGGGGGCAGGAAACAGGACTCTTGACTTTGGGGCCATCTGAGTGGAACCTACCAACTGGCAGCACCAGTCAGAAGAGACCAAAGCCAGAAGAGGGACAAGGCCTGGGGATGAGGGAGGGTGGGATCACCAACTCAAGCTAGGCCAACCAGCCCGCTATGGACCCCCTCTTCCAGGAGGGACAGTCGCCAGGGGCCCATCTGACCCCTGGGGTGTCTCTCGGTGGTAGCCGAACCAGGACTCACCAGGGCCTGGCCCTTTAGCAGAAGGCAGCCACAGGCCTGCCCGTTGGTAGGGTAGGGGTGGAGCCAGGGGCATGTTTGTCAACCCATCCAGGGCCTGGCCCCCTGAAA
The DNA here is from genome assembly GCF_001704415.2 of Capra hircus. NCBI lineage: Eukaryota > Metazoa > Chordata > Mammalia > Artiodactyla > Bovidae > Capra > Capra hircus. The sequence goes on along the minus strand of NW_017189574.1, from coordinate 520,418 downwards.
CAAGGTGCATGGCAGCAGATGGAGCCTTTGCAGGCAACCTGAAACATACTTTTCTGTACTTTCAGACAAGAGACAAGCTGGGGATCACATCTCTGTCCCCAGACCCCCTCCCCACACTGGGCCAGGGCTGCCTCTCCACATCACCTCTGTGACATCATGAAACAAGTAAGGAAGTGGACCACTTAATTGGCTGCCTGGCCCACGACCCAGATTCTAGAATCTCCAGACAGTATTTATTGGGCACTACCACCCTGCTCTGAGGCCTTTCTGCCCTGACCATTCACTGCTTGGGTAGAGAATGCTCCTAAACTAGACTGGCTCCATGGATAGTCAGAGTTCCAACAAGCCATGTGCAGCCCCGCTCGCCCCATCCACTGATGGAGAGCCCACAGCAGGGCACCCTCCTGATGTCATCCAGATCCAAATGTGGATTCAGAGGAGGCTTTGGAGAAGTGGTGGGACCAACCTGAGAGCCCAGATCCGGGCCCCCAAAACAACCCGCCCCACAGGGCCCGAACCCAGCAACAGCCAGTGAGGAAGTGAACAATGCTGTCCTTGGGCTGTCCTTGCCCAGGAAGCTCTGGATGATCGTGGAGGATGTGGCCTTCACCTCTGTGCACTGGAATGACGAGGGAGACATGGTGTTAACTGAGGCAGATCTCTTCCAGATGGAGGTCCTCCATCACACATGCACAGACAGGATCTTCAAGACAGCATCAAAAGTTTCATCTGCGAACTGAACCTGCATGGGTTCAGTAAAATCCACCATTCGGGTTGCTCTGCAGGGAAGAAAAGGATGATGGTAATGTAGAAAGCCCTTCTGGGGAGACTGGACTAGAAAAGCCGAGTGCTGGATGGATTTCAATTTCCAGGAGAACTTTTTTCTCGTGAGAGGGTGGTTAAGGAAAGAGGAGAAAGCAGGCCTTGTCATGTTCCACGAATCCCCTTAGACAGGATCCACAGGGGTGACTCCAGACCCTGAGAGGCCACTTGATGTCAGGGAGTGCCCATAACACCTGCCAGGAATGAGAAGACCTTGTTTCCATAGTTAGGCAAGGACGGGACAGTGGTGGGAAGGAGGGCTGTGAGGAAAAGCTATTCTCCCCCACGATGGCTGAAGTGATTCATTTCCTTTCAGATCTATCACTACTCCAAGTTCCAGAGAGACAAGCCTCTCCTCCTGCAGAACATCTAGAGGAAATGCGACCCCAGAAGAACTGTTCAGCCCGCCACCGGCACAACAGCAACCCCAAAGAGAAAGAAGCAAGCAGTGGTGACCAGATGCTCTCCTTGATTCCATCACTAGTGCACCAAAGAGGCTGACAAGCAGGTCCAGAAGGGAGCCTCAACTGTTCACGGAACCCCCAGCCAGTGCTCATTTGAGTTCTGTGGCCTTTGATTTATGGACAGTGTAGTCAGGCGGCCCAGGTCAAGCCATCTCCACAGCGAGCAGGGCTGCCCCAGTGGAGAGGGTACATCCAGCAATGCCATGTCTGTACCCCTGGCTACTGCTGGAAGGGACAGTGCAGGGGAACTGCCCAAGAGCTCCCCGAGGTACCCAGATTATGGTCCAGTGATGACTTTGTACAACACCTGATTCCATCGTGAGGGGAGCCGTTTCAGTTGTGGCCCCAAACGAGGCCCCTGAAGCAGAGGAGGAGCAGGAGGAGTCCTCAGAAGTGTGCCCTCTGTGAGGAGTTCAAGGACAAGCCTGATCCCTGAGCTGCCAGGTCCCCAGGGACACCCAAAAGCGCTCTTCTGTAATCAAAAATCTATTTTTCGCTCTAATAAAGTACACCAAAACTCCACAGGAGTAAATAATCAAATGAGAGCTGCGAGTCTGTGTTCTTTCTGTCTGTCTATGCTATTCACACGGCACTAGGTGAGCCAGATGAGGCTGGAAGCCCACGCCCCACGCAGGCCTCAGTCCAGTCCCCACAGTTCCTTTTCACCTGAAGCAGCAGCATTTCACACGTTCTGCCAAGAGTGTGGCTCCTGAGCCCTTCGCTGAGGCCATCCCAGGACGGGCGGGTCCCTGGGCCTTGCCTGCCACACAGCAGAAGACCCAGCCCGGCTCCTGACCATGGGGGTGTCACCTTCCATGAGTCATGCACCCTGAAGCAGAAGGGGCTCCTCCTGGGTCCCCCGATGATGCCACAAGTTTCTGATCAGCAGCTGAGCGTCACCAGCTCCCAATCCAGGGGCTTCCCCAAGAGCCTCACTGGAAAGCAGGGTCACCCCAACCGCCAAGGGCCCTGCAAACACGTGACCCCAAACCTGAAGACAAATACAAGGTTTCCACAAGGTGAACACCAGCCGGTGTTGCTCTGCCCTCACAGCTTTATTTAGAATTCAGGCACCGCGCCCAACACACAGTCCCTGGTCCAGACATCAGCCCCATGTGCTCGAGCATCCTCTAAGCCTGGTGACACAGAAGGGGGTGGTCACAGACGGCTGGCTCTTTCCATCTGCCTCCACGCTATCCACTAACAGGAGGGTGGCAACCCAGAGGACCCGTCCATCACATGCAGTCTGCAGGGAAGTCAGGAAGGAGGGCAGGACAGGTGGAGAGAGGCACATGGTGAGTTCCAAGACAAAGGGCCATGAAACCCTGGGAACACTGAGGAGGGAGGGCAAGTCCCCCTGGTTTCGCAGCCCAGTGGTCGGGCTCTGGTCGTTTCTCAGCACAGACAGGCACAGTCTGGGCTTGGCTTCCCCCCAACCCCCACCCCATCCCTCATCTCCAGGCCCCATCACTGCCGACTCTGCAGATCCCCCATGTTACCCCAGGCCTCCTGAGCCAGATCTGTGCTAACCAACCTGGCCTCGGCCCTGGGGCTGCCCTTGACAGCCCCGCCAGGTGTCTTCCCCATGCGTTTGGGAGCCACCTTCCTCCCAGCCCTTCCCACACCACTGCCTCCACTGTTAGCAGATGCCTTGGCCCCTGCCCAGGGCCTACAGAAAGAACAAAGGAGAGCAGGAACTACTGGGTCGGGTGTTCTCCCTGTCCTCGCCAGGGCCTGGGACGGCACCATGCAGGGATCACAGAATTCAAACCTCAAATAACCTGCCAGGTTACTGTCACAACTTCCCATGGCTGAGGAGGCACCGAGGAGGTGCTGAGGGATAGAGAGATAGCCCATGACTGCAGGGGAGCTGACCACAGGCAACTCCATCCTCACTTCTATTCTTGTACCTGGAAGGGGGTCCCTGTTTACTGGAGGGGGGAGAGGCAGAGAAGCAGCGCCACGGGCCTAAACCTCAGCAGGGTCTCAGCGCCTTGCAGAGCCTCCATTTCCACATGGCTGTGAGGACGGGGACAAGGTCCCAGAGGCTCCCAGCCCAGGTCTTCCCTGGCCTTTCCTTCCCCGAGCACAGCAGAGCCACAGTTCTCACAGCCCTCATGACAGCCAACGGTCAGCCAACATCTCAACCCCGGCTTCTGGCCTCCTGAACCAGCACGGTTTGTAGTCTGAGTCACCCAGCCCATGTGACCCTGATGTGACTGCCAGCAAATGAAGCCAGAGAGTCAGTCCTGTCCAGACATCCCTCCGCAGGGGCAAGTGGGGAGTCGGGGGATGACTTCTACACTCCCAGCGCCTCGGGCACACTCCTCCACCTCTGCACAACTTCATGCATCTGTTTACACCTCCCAGTGTTGGGGGTCCCACAAGTTACTGATTCGTCCCTCCTGATGGAAGGGAAGGGAAAACTCATTGTGCCAATACAGCCACTCAAAGGGACCACACACTCACTGACTGAAGATCCATGCAGGAGGAGGCCCAGGGCACAGGGCACACACCCAAGGGGCTGACAGATACCAGCAAACAGCCTTCCACAAAGGCTCCTCCATGTCCATTCCCCCAACCACAGGCAAGGGTGCCATGTCCTCACACACTGGCGGGCCCTGAGATTCATCATCCCGCTGAATCTCTGTCCACCTGCTGGGTGACAAAGGGTCACCCTCCTCACTGGGTCTGGATGAGTTACCAGGGAGCCTGGCTGGCCCTGGGGTGTGGCCATTGCTGTGTCTTCTACTGGGGTATGTGACAGGATCCCAGGCTTGCCCAGTTTCCACCACTCATTGTCTCAGCCAACCCAACCCCTTCCTCCTGGGCGCCACCGAAGCTCAACTGTGTGGGTGGGATGCCTGAGCAAGAAGGGGCTGCAAGCACTCCTACCTCTGGAAGCAGAGGGTGCCTGCTTGGTGGCCAGAGGAAAAAACACTCTTCTGCCTGCTTGTCTGGGCATCTTCACCTGCTCAAGGACCAGAGCAACAGGAGAAAATCACCTGTGACAAGACAGCAATGTTGGACAACAAGCCACCAGTTTTCTTCTCAGCAGGGGCCTCACACCACGGGGACCCAGGAGGGCCCAACGGATGTGAAACACACGTGCAGGTTTCTTCAGGGTGGGTTCTGTTCATCACAGTAGCTGGCCTGTTCTCACGCAGCTGGGACAGGGACCCCCACGATGCCTCAGCATGCATCCCCCAGGAATGATGGTGATTTATAGCCCAGGAGACGCCACAAGGAACAAGAGAAAACGACTCCTCCCCTCACACTGCCACTCTGGAAGGATCTGGGGGCCGCCACAGTCAGTGGGCTGCCCTCCATGGACTCGTGGCTGGGCCCCACCAGGAGGGGAACCATGGACAAGCAACTGAGTCCTGCAGGGGCAGGGCCTGCCTGGTGGGGGCGGCTCGCAGGGATCAGGTGGGGCTCACGTGAGGTCACAGTCTGGGGGCGGAGCTGGAGGCTGGAAGGAAGTCGCAACCACGTGGAAGGAAAGGGGCGGGGACTGTGACCATGGAGGGGACCGGAAGTGCAGCTTGGCCATCTGGCAGTCACTCCTTGTCCCAGAGCCTGGAACCCCTGCCCGGAGGTATGATCAGCGCACGAGGCAGGTCCCGCCTTCTTGCAAGCAGAGCTAGTCCCAGGCGCTTTAGGATGACCAGGCCTGCGGCCACTAGGCAGGACAGTGGTCCGCCACCAGGGCCCGAGACCGCTGACAGGTGACAGCGCTGACTGGCCTTCGTCCCGTCGCGTCCACAAACACTGAAGCCCCTGATTTCCGGTGTGTATGGCTTCCTGTACTCACGTACTACTAGTTTGACTCAGTCGTGTCCGACTCTTTGTGACCCCATGGACTGGGGCCCACCAGGCTCCTCCCTCCATGGGATTCTCCAGGCAAGAATACTGGAGTGGGTTGCCATTTCCTTGGCCAGGGGATCCTCCCGACCCAGGGATTGAACCCGGGTCTCCCGCCTTGCGGGCAGACGCTTTAACCTCTGAGCCACCAGGGTGCGTACTCACGTAGGCACGCAGTTATGTAGACACGCACGTAGGAACAAAGGCGCATTCCCCAGCCAGCCCTGTCCCCTTGGAGACGAAATAGGATCCGCCAAGCTCTGAGGCGCCTGGAAGGTCAGCCCAGGAGGAGCCTCGAGACCCGCGGCCTGGAGCGGGACCCGGGGGAAGACCAGAAGTGAGCGGTCGGGCGGGCAGAAAAGAGGGGAGGAGATGGGAGGAGCAGGGCGAGAAGTCTGTGGCTGAAGTGTGGGAAACACGTGGGTGAGGAGGAGCTTCTGGAGAAGGAGGCAGGGCTGGGGCGGGGCCGGGTGGGGCCGGCAGGGCTGGGGCGGGGCCCGGGGCAGGGCTGGGGCGGGGCCCGGGGCGGGGCTGGGGCGGGGCTGGGGCGGGGCCGGGTGGGGCCGGGCAGGGCTGGGGCGGGGTGGAGCCACCGGGGGAGCGCGGCGGGGCTGGCAGGGATGGAGCTGTGGGTACTAGGAATGCACGGAGGCTAGGACTGACCCACTCAGTGGCGTAGGCCAGACCGTGCCCTTTTGAGTCTTTGCCATAGGCGTCCAGTCCCAGAGACTCGGCGAGAGGCAAAGTGACAGCGACCGCATCCGAGCTTCAGCGTGGACCCCAGGAGCCAGGGAAGCAGGGAGAGGCGGGGCCTCTGGGCAGAATTGCGCATCTCTGGGCAGAAAGCCCAGGCCCGCTCCCCTCCAAGCCACCCTGCGGCTGCTGGCCGAGTGCTGAGCAAGTCTTTATCTGGGTTTTTTTGCAGATGAGAAGGACAATCCTCACTGTGTTTCTTGCTGCCCCTGGGACCTGAGATGTCCCAGAGAAAGGCAACTTCACCTTCAAAACTGTTTCCTGTCCTCTTCCTCTCTTCTGGGGGCTCAGCCCACCCAGGGCAGCCACCTGACTCTGCCACCCTCCCTGCTGTGTCCCTGCCTCCCAAGTGCCTGACCAGAGTAAATTCTCCTCTTCCTGTCCCCACTGCTACTGGCTGAGCTCAGACTGCATGGCCTAGGGTGGGTGCTGTCAGCCTAGCCCCCCCCACCAGCCTGAACCCCTGCTGTCTCTCCTCCTCCCGCCGGTGTTTCATGTACCATGGTTCTGGTCACACTGCATGCACATCTGTCCTCATCAACCCCGGATGGAAAGCACAGCCGAGCCCTCGCCTCTTTCAGCCCCAACATGTCCATGGTGCCCTGGTGGGGCTTCCGGTGGTCCTAGGTCTCCTTCCTCGTCGCCCAGCACCCTGGGTGGCTGTGCTGGCCATGCACTCTGCACAGAGCTCCTCCGGGACCCAACACTTTCTCATGCAGTTCTGTCCCTGGACCACTGGCTCCTCTTCTCCTGACCACCTACTGTCCTCCTTCCAGGCAGGACCTTAACATCCCTTTCTCCGTCTGCCCGAGTGTCAGATGCTCTCATCTGGGAGTTCTGGGGCACCCCGCGTCTTCCTGCAGCCTGCCTGTGCCCCCCTCTTCCTCCCAGGCTGTGGCTGCTGTGCCCAAGTGTGGACCGCTCCCCCAACCCAACCGAGGTTAGCCGAGTCCCAGGAAGGCAGGGTCAGTGTCTCACTGGTTCCAGTTACCTGGGCACCCACACAACTGCTGCTGTGGGAATGCTGAGTCGGTGGAGCAGTGCTTTCCCTTCCAGCGTGCAGCCTGCTCTCTCCTTGCAGAAGCCTCCCAGCCACAAGTTGAGGAGCAGAGGCTGCCTCCTGGATTTGAGGCCTCAGCACTGCCAGGACCTGAGTGGTCACCAGACCCAACTCCCTCATGCTGGCGCCTTGCTCCTCACCCCAAGAGTGGTTACCAGCAGCCTCCAGACACCCCAGAATCTCCTGGTAGTGGTTTCAGATAATGAGGGAGGGTCCTGTGAACAGTGGGTGGGCTGCTGCTGTTCCTCCGAAATCCTGTTTTTTTCTCATTAATTAATTAATTTATTATTTTTTATATGACAATATACATGTTTCAATGCCATTCTCCCAAATCATCCCACCCTCTCCCTCTCCCGCAGAGTCTAAAAGACTGTTCTATACATCTGTGTCTCTTTTGCTGTCTCGCATACAGGGTTATCATTAAAAAGAATACATTTGAATCAGTTCTAATGAGGTGGATGAAACTGGAGCAAATCTTGGTTTTGAAGTAGACCTTGCCCAGTGAACTGGAGACCTATGACCTGTGGTTGCTGATGGGGCAGCTGTGAGGACCTCCTCCGTGGCATTTCTCCACACCTGTCCCTTCCCTGCTGCTGGACCCAGCTCTCCTCACGTGCCCAGATGTGAGGACCAAGCCATGGGGAGTGCTGCCTCCCACCCCACCTGGGTCTCTGAGGCTTGGTGAGGGTTTCCACTTTGCTCCTGCTGTGCATTTGCAGGCAGCACTGACCTGGGACAGGCTCGACCCAGATTCTCAGTTTCCCTTGGGTCCTCCTTGGCCAATGTGGTTTCCTCTCTGAAATGCCTGTTGCCCATCTCTCTGCTGAGCTGTGTGTTTTCTGTGCTGAGTTGTGGGCACTTCTTTCAGGGTCTGGACGCTCATCCTGCCCTGGACTTTTTGTGTTTCAGATTTTCCCTCTTCTGTTTGCAGACTAGCGACAGACTCAGTATTCACCTGGTCTCTTGGAGCCGTAAGTGCCCCAGAGGTCAGTGAGTGTCCCTCAGGCCCTCCCACTGGGGACTGCAGTCCATCCCCAGGCTTGGCACCTGGGGCGAGCAGTCCCAGAGGAGACACTGCCCTGGCGTCCAGCACTCTGCCTGTGAGAGAGGGCTCCTTCACGTCCGTGTCAGTCCCTTGGTCCCTGCCTAGCTTCAGTTCCAGGCCTTGGACTTCCCCAGGACAAGCCCAGGAGCAGCCGTGTAGCTCTGGAACATCAACCAGCCTTCCCCTCTGTCCCCGGGGCAGCTCCTGTTGGCTCTGCCCCTCTCCATGCAGCCCAGATCGAGGGGCCAGCCTGAGAACCGAATGCACTTCTGATTTCATCTCAGTTTCACTGCAGTTCCTTGAGAGGACACGGGTGTCCACTTTGCTACCACTTCTCGGGTGCTGCCTGCCCAGGGGATGGGGCACCGCCCAGGGGGACCTCAGGAGTTTATGTGAGCCTCTGGCACTGCCCTGCTCACATTCACATCACAGGCCTTTTTATCACATCTGACCCGGGAGCGGGAGATGCTGGTTTGCGTGTCTCCATCTCTCCTGAACTCTGGGGACTACGTGCTCTTCCCTGTCCTCCATCTGGACAGGTTGGCCATGACCTGGGTGCCAGGGCCCCCAGCACTGGAGGGGGCTTCTGGACACCAGGCTGCAGCCCACTGAATGGGTCCAGCTGTTTTGTTTCTGAGATCAAGGAGCAGGGAGGGCGGTCTGGAGGGCACATTGCCATCCCATACCCATGGTGGGAAGACTTCAGTGATTGGACTCTTGTGCTCTGGGCGAGAGCCCCATCTGGCTACCCTTTGAGTACTTGCGTGCACACCATGGTAACTTGGCTAAGCGCAGAGAGGGTGTGAGCAGTCAGGAGCAGAGAATGCCCATGAGGCGCCACCAGAGGTGAGAAGGTTCTCCAGTTCATCAGTGGGACGTGTATCTTCTCCTCTTTTTCTGTGCCTTTCTTTTACTCACTGGAATTTACACAGGGTTTCCCTTTGGCCTTACCATCTTTCACTCATATCACATGTTCGCTGAGGTCTCACTAAGCCCTGCACGTGGCTCTGGGGGCTACTGCATTCCAGGCTCTCCCAGCTCAAGACCCACTGATGATTCTTCGGGACTGGCCTTGTGTCCCTTGCCCCTTGACCCCCTCTGCTCAGAAAGTCCAGCCCAGGGGGTCCTCCCAAAGTGACTGCAGAGTCAGAGTTAACTGGGTCTGTCACATCAGTGTCAAGTTGACCCTGTGTCTGGCAACATCGACGCCTCTGAAGGTCCCACCTCCCTAAATGGGGTCACTGACCAAGAGCCTGAGGTCCCTTTGGGAAGGGCTGGGGTCTTTCCCTTGATTGTGTGCTGTGGTGCTGCAGCGTCCTCCCCCCAGGGGCCCGCCCTATCCCTGTTTCTCGGTTCCAGATCTGAGAATTGGCTTGGGGGCCGAACCTGGACGAGGGATCTTGACCTGTTTACTGGCGTGGCTGCCCTTGGCCTCAGCGTCATTTTGGAGCATACCTTAATCCATTGCCCATCCATTGAGCCCCCAGGAGGCCGTGTTGTACTGACCACCTGCCCAGCTCTGTGGATTCGGTCTTCTGGGCGGTGGCAGTCCTCATCATGGCCCCTGGCTCCAGGCCACTCAGTGCGACCCTGCAAACTCTGCTGCAATCCCTGGGCAGTGGGGGCAGGGAGTGGGGGTGTCGTCCATCTCCTCCATCATGAGGCCTGGCGAGCCTGGCCTGTGTTGTGTGGTAACTTCGCTCTGCTTGGTGGCCGGGCAGTATGTGACCACCTCTTCCCATGGTTCCTGGGCTCTCCTGCTGGTAGTGCTGTGGGTCCTGCCACAACTCGGGGCGGGGAGCTCCCCTGCCTCCTGGGATGGAGGGCACCTGTGAGGGAGGGCTCCAGTCCCGTTTGCTCCCTTGGTGGTGGGGGTGGGAGGGCACCAGCTCTTTATCGGGTGGGGAGATGGGCGGCTGCTGCAGGCTCGAAGTTCAGAGACGTCTGGGTAGTCCTGGTCTTCAGGGGCCTGCCTCCCGGTCTCCCTGGCCTTCATGTCAGGGATGCAGGTTTTCCCAGGAAGACCTCCGATGCCAGCGGGTCAGGTCTGCCTTAGTGGAAAGTTCAGTGTCTTTGAGGTTCAGCCAGTCCTGTAGAATCCTGGGCTGATGTTTGTCCACTGCCTGAAGCTTTGTCAGATACCGGGGAGACCTTGGCTTCCCTGCCCCCGGTTCTTCACCCTGAGCTGCTCAGCCCCCTGTGGACAGCACAGCAAAGAGGTCACTTCCCTCTATTTCCCCCTTGTCCCACACTCCTGGATCTTCTCACTTGCCAGGGAATTCGTCTCCCCCTGCCAGCCCAGTGAAAGTTCTAGCAGCTGGGCTGTGGCCTTGAGCCCAGGGCTGAGTGCACCTGACTACCCCCAGGAGGGGATCTCATAATCAGTGGGGCAGGGGATGTCAACCCCGTACCAAGGCCCCATCTTGCCACCTCTCCTCAGACCACTCCAGGGCCAGCCTCCTCGGCATGAGTCCTTCGTGAGGCTATTCCCGGGGGTGGGGTGGAGGGGAGTTGGTGCTGGAGGCTGGCTGGGGACTCACCACTAAGGGGAGAGGGAGCAGGCAGGGTGGGCAGGGCATCCCTGCACCTGTGATGTTGACCTGACAGTTCCTGCCAGCCCGTCAGGAGGTGCAGAGCACAGACAGGCGTTGGAGGTGTCCACGGTGGGCCCCGGTGGTCGGGCCCTCACAGTGCCTGAGGCTCGTGATCACTACTGACCGAGCGGGAGAACTTAAACCAGGAATTGGTGCCTGAGCGGTGGCTGTGTGTACACACAGGATTCCAAGTGCCTTTGGCTGGGTGGCACCATGCTCTGCCCTGCTCTCAGCCTGATGGGAGGGGCTCTTGGCGTCTTTCGCATGAGACAACTGCTGGGTTGGGCAGGAGAGCTGCTTCCAGTGCATTGGCCACCTGGCCATCAGCTGGCCCCCGTGTAAGCACAACCTGATGGGAGAGGGCAGGTCTGAGTGCCAGACCTCATGAGGCAAAGCACATTCAAGCCCAAGGACACCCGTCCTGCAACAGGCTCCTCCACCGTGCAGGGCGTCAGGTCTCCACTCACCCCTGTATCACTCAGAGCTGGGGTGGGGAGGCTGGAGCACATCTTCCAGGCTGATCTGTAAAGTGCAGAGCCTGAAATGAAGCAGAGGTTGGGGAGCATGAAGAGTGGGGAACCAAACACTGACTCACATCAAGGGCTTTTTAGGTGGGAGTGTCATCTGGGCTGGGTCTCATAGTGAAGAGGGTCTCCTTGGCTGGGAAATGGGGGAAGGGTCCCCAGAAGGGTCAGACCCATGGAGGGAACTGAGCCCAGGTGTGTAGCTGGATCATGGTCATGGGAAAGGGCCTGGGATACTAGCCTGGGTCCCACTCAGGGGCGACTCTAAGTCATCTGGCCTTTGCCCTGTGTACAGTTGATTAATGCCCTCACTTGCAGTTTTAAAGGCAAGCCATTGCCTCTCTGCCCGAGAAGAATTCATTGATTCAGTGATTTGGTTAGTCAGTGATTGGACAAAGCTTTGTGTGCCTCCCATACACAGGGTCAGGCAGCAGATAGACAAGAGGGGCGCACAGGTGAGTCAGGCGACCGGCATGGCTCTTTCCAGGATGAGCGGCTCTGGTATCTGATGCCTGTTCTCGCTGAACTGGACATGGGCACCTTCTTCCACAGGCTGACTTCTCCTGGCTTGTGATGAGGTCTCCAATTCTTGTTCTTGAATCCAGAAAGAGGTTTAGAGTTATGACATTAGGTTTCTATGTTCTGAGAGTTATTGTCGGGAGATGGTTAGATACCATCACCAACTCTAAATTGCCTCTCTGCCCGAGGAGAATTCATTGATTGTCATTTGGTTAGACAGTGATGGGACAAAGCTTTGTGTGCATCCCATACACAGGGTCAGGCAGCAGATAGACCAGAGGGGCGCACAGGTGAGTGTGTGAATTTGAGCAAACTGGGAGATGGTGGAGGACAGGGAAGCCTGGCATGCTGCATTCCATGGGGTCACAAAGAGTAGGACATGACTTAGCGACTGAACACACACAGAGGTGAGGGCGTTGGGCCCAGATTCTCCTGGCCCCCAGCAGTAGGTTGATTTGCCCCCTGTGGCACCCAGTGTCCCCCAGGCTGAGCAGAGTGGCTGCTGCTGATGCATTGTGCAGAGAAGGAAGACGTGGTGCAGCTTTGCCCAGACCAGCTCCCCAGTGGCCTGAGCTGTGGCAGCTTCAAGCGCCAGGAGTTTAGCAGTGTGGGCCCCTCGCTTACTGCCTTAGAAGGAGTAGTGCAGGCAGTGAAGACAAGATGATGTGGGGAGGGTGGCCTTGGCCTGTTGTATTGCCCACCTAGAGTCCCCAGATGACACTTGGAGGAGGCTTTAGGAAAGGGGCCAGCTTTGTGTCTGAAATGAAACTAGAGTTTGACAGTAATGTGCTGCCTGCTCGTTGTGCCATCTGCTGGCCCGCTCTTCCAACTTCACCCTTTTTTTAAAAATTGAAGTATAGTTAGGACTTCCCTCATAACTCAGTTGGTAAAGAATCCGCCTGCAATGCAAGAGACCCCAGTTCGATTCCTGGGTCGTAAAGATCCCCTGGAGAAGGGAAAGGCTACCCACTCCTCTGTTCTGGCCTGGAGAATTCCATGAACTGTATACTATATAGTTCATGGGATGGCAGAGTCGGACATGACTGAGTGACTCTCCCTCACTTTCACATAGTTGGTTAACAATGATGTGCCCATCGTTTCTGGTGTACATCAAGGTGATTCACTACATAAACACTTCCAGATTCTTTTCCATTATAAGTTATTGTAGATATTGAGTATAGTTCCCTGTTCTATACAGTAGGACCTTAATTACGTATTTTATACATTGTTGTTCAGTCACTCAGTCATGTTCGGCTTTGTGACCCCATGGACTGCAGCACACCAGGCTTCCCTGTCCTTGACTCTCTCCCAGAGTTTGCTCAAACTCATGTCCATTGAGTCAGTGATGCCATCCAATCATCTCACCCTCTAGCAGTCTCTTCTCCTTCTGTCTTCAGTCTTTCCCAGCATCAGGGTCTTTTCCAGTAAGCTGGCTCTTCACATCAGGTGGCCAAAATATTGGAGCTTCAGCTTTAGCATCAGTCCTTCCAATGGATATTCAGGGTTGATTTCTTTAGAACTGACTGACTTGGTCTCCTTGCTGTCCAAGGGACCCTCAAGACTCTTCTCCAGCACCACAGTACTACTATTTTATATATAATGGTGTGTATCTGTTAATCCCAAACTCCTAACTTATCCCTTCCCCTGCTTTTCCCCTTTGGTAACCAAAAGTTAATTCTCTGAGCCTGTTTCTGCTTTGCAAATAATTTCATTTGTATCATCTTTTTAGATTTCACATATAAGTGGTATCATAGGACATTTGTCTTTCTCTTTCTGACATACTCCACTTAGTATGATAGTCTCTAGGTCCACCCATGTTTCTGCAAAAGGTATTACCTCATTATTTTTCATGGGTGAGTAGTATTCGTATGTGTGTGTGTGTGTGTGTGTGTGTGTGTGTGTGTGTGTGTGTGTACCACTTATTCTTTGTCCGTTTATCTGGTGATGGACATTTACACTGCTTCCATATCTTGGCTATTGTAAATAGTGCTGCAATGAACATTGGGATGCATGTATCTTTTCAAACTAGAGTTTTTGTCCTTTCCAGGTATATATTCTGGAGTGGGATTGCTGGATCATATGGCAGTTGTGTTTGTAGTTGTTTGGGGAACCTCTATACTGTTCTTCATATTGAGTGTACCAATTTACTTTTCCACCAACAGTGTACAAGGGTTCCCATTTCTATGCACCCTCTCCAGCATTTAGTCTTTGTAGGTTTTTTGATGATGGCCATTCTTTCCAGTGTAAGATGATACTTCATTGGAGTTTTGTTTGCATTTGTCTGATAATTAAGAACGTTGAGCATCTTTTCATGTGCCCTTTGGCCATTTGTGTCTTTGGAGAAATGTCTATTCAGGTGTACTGACCATTTTTTGATTGGATGGTCTTTTCTTTTTTTTGCAGCTTCAGTTTTAGTAAAAGTGGTTGGTGATAAGAGCTTCCATGGCAGAAAGCTCCATGCAGTGCTTGGAGGGTGTGAATATAAAAATGAGGTGCTAAACCTAATATGTATTACACTGTAAATTATTTCTTTCCCTTTTCCTCCTCTGACCATTTCTGCCTTCTTAATCTTTATAACTTTCCTAAAGCATGGAGATGTCAGATACATAGCAATGGACATTAAAATGGATTCTTAACTCTCCTTACCACAAAGATATAGCAACTGAATTTGCATGTTCCGTGCCTTGAGCCTAGCAGGAGCCCAGGCATTGACAGAGAAGCCCATTGTTTGTATCCCACAGGTCCGTAAGGGTCGATGGCTCCTTTTTTGAGTGGATGTGTGTCCATGTAGCTCATAGCCTTGGCCAATGCATAGAACACACAGAGGAGCTGCCTATTTGTGCTCATGATGTGAATGACGTGATCCAGAACCTGGGCTTTGGGATCCAGGGACCCGGGTTTGGACATCAGCTCTTCTCTTGCTGTGTAGCCTTGGCACTTGCTATCTCTGGGTGTGTCTCTCCTCTGTTGAAAACCAGGTAGCACAAGATGACGCTCATGTCACAGGGCTTTTCCAGGGCACAACCTTGGATGTCATGATGTGTCCCACTGGGGCTCAGGGTCTGTCTTTGCCTCTACTTCTGCAGTTGGGAGGTTATTCCAGCAACACTGCCTATGAAGATTTTTCTTGATTCCCAGACTTTGTAAATTTCAGAATCCTCTAACAGTGTTCAAGGGACTATAATGTGATCTCTGTAAAATTCCCTTATACTATTTGGAAGTTGTCAGTTGTGCATGTAGAAAGTGAGATGATTGGTCCAGAACAGTGATTCTCCAACCTTTGTGCCCTGGGATATCTGTCTGGCAGGTGGGGTGGGGTTCAGCATCCCAAACAGATCAGAGGCAGGCTGCTCAGCTGAAGCGAGGACTGCTTCCCATCCCTATTCTTCTTAATCTGTTCCTGGCCCACTCCTCATAAAGGTCCCCAAAGTGTGCCAAAGAACACAGTTTGAAAACTAGATCTCAGATTTCGGTATGCATTCAGATCCCTCAGTGATCTTGTCAAATGTGGCTTCTGATTCAGATGTTCCAAGGTGGATGTGAGATTCTGTGCTTCTGAACAGACCCTAGTTGATGCCTAAGTGTCTGGTCCATGGATAGCATTTTGAAAAGCAAAGGTCTGATCACAGACTGCCTTTGACCTTTCACATCCTTTGTTTCGGACTTCTTAATGTTACTCTGATTGTGTCATAAAATTGTTGAATGAATGTTTCTATTAAGGGGAACATCTTCAACTATACAGATCTGGAAATTGACCTGGGATATGAAGGAGACAGAAAGTATTTGTTTCTCAACTGCGAGTGTCTGAAACACCTGTTAAATATTTTCTGAAGAACACAATTTGGGTTAAGAAGCTATTGCACTTTGTTAAGTAGAGTTGCATTTTGGTTTGGTTGTAGTCTGGATTATACAGAAAGTGTTAGTCGATGAGTCATGTCCAATTCTGGGTGACCCCACTGAGTGTAATCTGCCAGGCTTCTCTGTCCATGGAATTTCCCAGGCAAGAATACCGGAGTGGGTAGCCATTCATTTCTCCAGGGGAATCTTCCCGACCCAGGGATAGAACCTGAGTCTTCTGCATTGCAGGCATATTTTTACCATCTGAGCCACAATGTAAGCTAATGGACACTTTTCTAAGGGAATTTCTGATGGAAACAAGTGACCTGCTTTCATACCCTGGCTGAGGCCTGTCTCCACACTCTGAGTCTAAGTGAAGGTTCAGAATTGTGGACAGCTGTTGGTGTGTCTGGCATCCATGTCCTTTTTTGATAATCTTAATGACATGGCATCTAGAAAGATACCTTCATGTAAGTGGCCTCCACCCTTTCTGTCCATTGCTGAGTTGAGTGCTCCAGGTTCAGAGTTGGTAGAGTGTTGTCTTCTGCACTCTGTTGGGACTCCTCTGGTGTGTGTCCAGAAGACCGGCAGCTTTGACAGACCATAGGGCTTTGCATGTCAGTCTTTGTCTGTTTCAATTCAGTAACATCATGGCTAAAGTGGACCCACTTTAGCAAGGAGACAAAAGCCCAGTCGCTAGAGTAGCCAGTGTGTTGAAATGTCAGGTATCCTTTGTGGAATATGGCAGGAGAACAGTGTGCTCGGTGGCATTGCCCAAGCCCTTCATTCAGAAGGATGACCACTTTCCCATGGGGGTGGAGGTGGCATGTGCACCATCTGAGGAAGCGAGGTGAGACTGAACACCAGGGAGGCTGGATCCAAACACAGAGGTGTTCCTTTGGTGGTCAGTCAGTGAAGAGAACAGTCTAGGGGATGTGTGTTCCCAGGACTTGTCAATGGGCTTCTTTAGCATCAGGCACCTGGGAAGCCCAGACGGAGTGTGCCCAACCGCCCCCTCCTCAAGACGCTGACAGTCTGGCGACACTGGCCCATCAATAGCTCTGTCAACGGCCCACCGGTCACCTTTTTCCTTCATTAATCCCCTCCCTCTCTGGTGTGTGAGCACCTCCTTGGTGCCTGGCCTAGGGACTACAAAGGTGGAGAAGATGGGGAAATTGCTGACAAGCCCCAGACTGGCTGACAGCACAAGGGGCCTTAAGAAAAGTGCAGCCCCTAATCTGGAATCTCTGAGGAGGGATGATAGGCATGTTGGTGCAGAGGCCATGGAGCTCAGTGCACGTCTGGGATACAATCCAGAGTGCATTGCCTTCCCGTCACATCCCGAGATCATTCGGGTCACCGTAGGTACACGTGGAGGGCCTGTGCCTGAGCCTTGCTTGCACACCTTCGTCGAAGCACGAGAGTCTCTTTTCCCAGCCACCCCTCTCCCCCTCAGTTCCCCCTGGCATAAAATCAACAGTTAGGAGTAGAGGAGTCTCAGATAGAATCCTTAAGAAGAAGTTTCTGGAAGAATACCCTGTCTGTCCAGTACTTCCTGAGCTCTCTTAAACCCAGGGCCTTTGCTGACATGACACAGGCAGACTACTAATTGCTCTCTGGTCCCTGCGACCCAGGCCACCCTAGTAGCATAAGCACAAATCTTAAACCACAGCTTTCCCCGAGGCAACCCCTGACTCCCGCAGCTTGGTGTTTGAGTGCCTGCAGCTCTCTGGCTTTATCTTGTCCCTCTGTCTAATGAGGTTAATGAAAACAGTTCTGGGCCCAGGATCAGCCGTCACTCTCCATGCTTCTCAGGGCTCTGACCCCCACCACGGGCCTTCCTCCCTTCCTCGCAGCAGCACTTCCCCCTGTCTCCCTGATGGTCATGGACTCGCCTCCACTCCCGCAGCCTGACTCCCAGCGTGCCCAGCCCTCCACACTGCTGCTCACAGCAGATCCCTCCCTCCTCACTTCCTGTGTCCTCCTGAAGCCTCTGAGGCCGACTTCAGGACTGTTCTTTCCTCCCCACAACTTCCAGAATCCTCTCTGTAGTACTCTTTTTGTGAAAGGATACCTTGGGCGGTTTCTGTGTGTATGTGTTTGTGTGTGTGTGTGCATGTGTGTGCAACCTTCCAGAACCCTCTCTATAGTACTCTTTTTGTGCAAGATTACTTTGGGTGGTTTCTGGTGTGTGTGTGTGTGTGTGTGTGTGTGTGTGCGTGCAACCTTCCAGAATCTTCTTTATAGTACTCTTTTTGTGCAAGGTTAGCTTGGATGATTTCTGTGTGTGTGTGTGTGTGTGTGTGTGCATGCGCATGCACACGCATTCACATGGAACCTTCCAGAACTCTCTCTATAGTTTTCTTTAGGTGCAAGGTTACCTTGAATAGTTTCTGTTTGTGTGTGCGTGTGCATGTGTGTGTGCATGCACTGTTACCCTAGCTATACTGCAAGCCCTCTGAGGATAAAGACCCCACCCTGCTTACCTTGGTACTGTCCCCAGAGCTGCCTCTGCCAGAGGAGACACTAGGTGCTGACAGCTGGCTTTGAATCACTTAGCACTCATCAACTCTTCTGTACCACTCTGGACTTGGTAGGTGATAAGATGGGCCCTACCCAGGAGTCAGTGTGTGAAAGGCGGGTATGCAAGGCAAGTATGTCAGTAATCTCATTGGACGCAGGACCACTCTCTGTAGAAACATCTAAAGTGCTAGAATGCCTCTCCCTGCGAGAAGAGGGAGGTGGGCTCTGAGTGGCACACTGCAGAGTGGGTGGGGTGTGGATGGTAGTGAGACAGGAGTCCACCCCCAAGGGGCCAGCCCTGACCCCTGCACTGGTGACCTGCCCTGTCCCCAAAGAGGGTGTGGCGTGGAACATGGGACCCTGAAGGTCCTTTCAAGCTCAGCACATATTGGATGCTATGACTGTACCATCCTGGAACTCAGTGTTGACAGACTCAGAGAGTTGTCTTTGTCTTTGTCTTTGTCTTTTTGGTTTCTGGGTTACTTGACTCGATGCTGTGCTGGCCCAGCATGGTTCTTCTCTGATGCTGGTTCAAGAAGCCTGCCTCCCCTGAACTGCTTCCTCCTGCTACCACTCAGTGTCTACCCAACATCATGCCAGGCTTCTCACCTCAGCCATGGAGGAAAGACAGCTCTGTAGTTTGGGTCCTTGTATGATGTCCCAGCTCAAGCCATCTTTCCATTCTTTAGATCACATGCTAGTCACTCACTCCCAGGTACTTTTTATTTTTTTATATTTTGAGCCCTCAGTAAATGTAAATGTCTTTTTAATTTTTATTTATTTATTTTGGCCTTGCTCTCAGGCATATGGAATCTTAGTTCCCTGGCCAGGGATCGAACCCATTTCCCTGCAGTGGAAGAAAGGAGTCTTAATCACTGGACAACCAAGGAAGTCCCACTCCCAGGTACTTTCGCATTCTGGTTGTCTGGAATTCGTCCTGATTGCCTTATCCTTGCTTCTGGTTAGATACCCTCCTCCCTTCTGCCTTGTTATCTTAGTCACAAGCCTTTTCTCAGTGTTTGGTTTCCCTTCTGTAACTCTCTGGACCAGACAGAAATGAACAGGAAAGCTAAAGAAGTGTAAGATTAAGCTTCAGAGTCATTGGCAGTTCCAGGCCTGGAAGGGGCCCTAGCATTATGGTATATGCCAGCGTCTGGTCTGTAAAATCAACGAACGGCGGTTTAGCCACAGTTGGCTCAGGGCATCTCTGTGTCCATTCTGCTGCCTCCATCCCTCTTGCTCTTGTATTGGGTGGCTATACAGTGACCATGGGCACACTGGGAATCTGGCTAAGGGGAGATTAAATCAGGAGAAAGTAGTTTGGATTTGGAGAAACATATTTTAGGGACTCCCAACCACTTCTGTACACATTTAAGTTATTCCTAGCTGTCCTGTATTGAAAGAGCTTCCAGGAATACTCAAACTTACCATGCCTGTGTGCAGTATCAGGACAAGAGGTCTGAGGCTGGAGGGAACATTGTGATGTTACTGTGCTTCACAGCACTAGGTACCAGAAGTATGCTGACGGTGAGGGAGCCTCACAGGTCACACTACGTGGAGCTAGAAGCTAGTCTATGGGAAAGTCTTTCGGTCATGAATCAGATATGTAAAGCCAATGAACACAAGGTCTGTCCTGTCAGGAGGATACTCCGTGTGCAGTGTATGCAATTATAAACACAAGATATATTTATATTTATATTTGGATGGGGCTTGGGGGAAAAGATGTTCTTCAGAATCCCTGACATTGTGGGCACAGACATGAAACAAGACCCCAAACATTGAGGGGTGTGTGTGCAGATGAATTAATGTAGCAGGCCTGAGACTGCTGTTCATAGAAAGGGCTGCTTATAAGAGTGACCTTCTGCTGGCATCGAGCATCGTGGCTCTCAGAATGTCCCCAGTTAACAGAAAACTGTGCTTAGACCATTTATACAGAGTGCTTTATGCCAAATTCCATTTTCCTTCTGGGAGTCCGGGATTCCGGTGCACAGTAGGCAGATGCTGTCTATGTGACTAGCCCTGAAGAAAAGCTGTGGGCTCTGGATCTGGGCTGCCCTGGGCAGAAACACTGCACACCGGCCAGTGCACTTTCCTTGCTGCGGGAAGGGTATCCTCTCTGTAGCCCCCCAAGGGAGGGAGAGAGCATAAGGAAGTCTGCACATGGAGTCTTCCAGGCTCTGCCTGTCTTTCTCCCTGTGATCCACCTTTGCGTCCTTATTGCATTGCTGTACTTACATCTTAGCTGTGAGTGCAACTGTATGCTGAGTTCTCTGAGTCTCCAAAATCACTGCAGATGGAGATTACAGCCATGAAATTAAAAGACGCTTACTCCTTAGAAGAAAAGTTATGACCAACCTAGGCAGCATATTCAAAAGCAGAGACATTACTTTGTCAACAAAGGTCCATCTAGTCAAGCCTATGGTTTTTCCAGTAGTCATCTATGGATGTGAGAGTTGGACCATAAGAAAGCTGAGTGCCAAAGAATTGATGCTTTTGAAGTGTGGTGTGGAGAAGACTCTTGAGAGTCCCCTGGACTGCAAGGAGATCAGTCCATCCTAAAGGAGATCAGTCCTGGGTGTTCTTTGGAAGGAATGATGCTGAAGCTGAAACTCCAGTACTTTGGCCACCTTATGCGAAGAGCTGACTCATTGGAAAAGACCCTGATGCATGGGAGGGATTGGGGACAGGAGGAGAAGGGGACAACAGACGATGAGATGGCTGGATGGTATCACCGACTCGATGGACGTGAGTTTGAGTGAACTCCGGGAGTTGGTGATGGACAGGGAGGCCTGGTGTGCTGCGATTTATGGGGTCGCAAAGAGGCAGACGTGACTGAGCGACTGAACTGAACTGAACATAAAGTATCATGAATATTGGTGAAAAAAGTAATGACGCATTTTGGTAGGGCAGTAAACCAGTATCATACAAATCTCAAACCACTAAAATATTAAACAAGTAATGAATGTTTATATTGAATATAAATATAAATGAACATTTCCCTTGTTTCTTCAAAACAAGCTTTAGATGCTATTTTTCTTGGACTTAAAGACAAGAAAATGAAAATATTTTTAGTATTAGATTATCAGTAGAAGGTACTCATATCTTGCTTGTAATTGCAGTTATACAGCTTAATGTGTTTGTCAAAATTTAGCAGTGTACACAGAAAATAGTGAATTTTACTGCATGTAACTTATGCCCCACAAATAAGTAAAACAATAGGTTATCTTTAGAGGATGGTTGGCTGTCCACAAATAACTACCACCGCTAACTGCAAAGTTTATGCATGTAAGACTGTTTATTAGCTTAAATACAGTATTTCACATAATCCCCGCAATGAGCCTGACACCATCATTAATTCCCATTTACAGATAAAATAATAGATGCTTGGAGATGTAATGTGCACAGTGGTACAGCTGGTAATCAGCTGGCCTGGAACGGGAACCCAGCTCTCACACCATGTACCTGCACCGTCCTACACATGTCTGTCCAGAGGGTCCATTGCAGACGCCATACTCCTTCCTGCTGGAGACCTTGGCCTCTGCAGGAAGAATCTGGGGTGAACTCACTTCAAGACTCTGCTCAACTAGGTGTTTGGGTCAGTCTTCATGTCCTAGTGATGCCAAGGGCACCAAAGGCAGCAGCCTTGCACTCCCTGCCCATAGTCCCACCTGCTTCTCCCAGAGCAGCCTCAGTGGATGATGCCCCAGTGTCCACCTGGTCACGTTCTGACTAACCATCTGATGGACCCACCCCATCAGAAGCAAAAAACTAGAAGTGATTGATCTAACTAGTATGGGCCAGCCTCTATTATTCCATGGCCACCAAAGAATTCATCCCTGGTGCACCCTTTAATCTCCAGGGTCATGTTCACCCACAGTTTCAGCAACTTCTTTGTGGGACTGAACTTCATCTGAGGCAACTTAGGACACAGGAGTGGCATGTCAAATCACAATTTGCTTGCTGGTGTATAGGCTCAAGAAACCCTGGAGTTCTACCTGTGGGAGGGATGAAAGCACATCCATGCCAGGAACAAGCAAGGGCAGTGTGGAAAGGCTACGGGGTGAGGGAGGGTGGGGACAGGAGGCCCCTGGCCACCAGAATTCCCCCCACTGGCCTTCAGTCACCTGCTGCTCAGACACAAATCCAACAGCAGAGTGGGAGGGGGCACTGAAGTGAGCCTGCGTACCTGCCAGGAGCTAGAAAGGGGAGCAGGTACTAGAGGTGGGGACAGGGGTTGGTGGGAGCAGAATCCAGAGGAGGGTGAAGGACCCCGTGAATGGCACAAGCTCGGGAGAAGGCCCAGGTGCCCTGGGAAGGTCATGAGAGGGGGGCTCTGGGCCTGGGGAGGGACGAGGAGTGCTGGCCGGTAGGCTACGGGTTTCTGAAGAAAGACACTGGGTTTCTCCAGTGTCTGGAGAAAGCTGCAGAGTGTGGGGTCAGAAGAGGATGCAGGGCTGTGGTGGGGAGTAGGGGCAATAAGCAGATTTCAGCGATGGGGAGAGGGCCTCGGAGCTTGGGGGAGGGGAGAGTGCTCCAAGGAAGAGAGGGGGATCCAGGGAGAGGGCTCAGGATCACAGATCAGGATGGAGCCACAGGGTCTCGGAAAGAACATGGAATCCTGGGGATTTCTGAGAGGACTCTGGGGGTCTGGGGAGGGCAACAGGGTGCTGGGAAAGGATGCCGAGCTTAAGAGAGGGCACTAGGGTCCTGGGAAGGGGCATGGGATCCAGGGGAAGAGCGCACAGGGTGAGAGGTGGGGCGTGGGATTGGGTTGTGGGCAAGGAATCTGGGGAGAGGCACCGGGTCCAGGGAAGGAATTTGGAAACAAGGGAAAGGCAAGTGGTCTCAGGAAGAGGCACAGAGTCTGAGATGGGGGCACCCAGAGTATGGGGAGGGATGCGGGACTGGGAGAGGGCTTGGGGTCCCGGGGAGCAACACAGAATCCATAGGAAGAGTGCGGGGTCCTGGAAAGAGATGCGGATTCCAGGGACCAACGCGGGGTCGCGGGGCTGGGGCCTCAGAGGGCTGAGGCAGCGCTTTACCTGCTTCAGATGGAGTCATTGTCCAGGCCCTGGCAAATGTACCACAGGATCACGCAGAGGAATCGCAGGATAGCCAAGAGGAACACAGCCACGAAGATGGCCTTGGTCACCGGGGAGACCAGGGCCTGCATGGTCCCGCCGAGGGGGCGCCACGGGGTCCTGAAGGAGGGACAGCGACGAGAGCGGTGCGGGCTGCCACCTGCACCCGTGGAGAGACGCCCTGACAGGGAGGAAAGTTCTGCGGGCCAGCACCCCTGGGGGGCCTGCTCACTTGGGGCAAAGGGTGTGCCCGGTCTGGTGGAGACACCAGGTCCCCTGGACCCCCAGCCCGAGACTCCTTCACCGTGGTGCAGCCAGGAGGCTCTGCCCTTGGCTGGTGGGAATCAAAGAAGCTTAAGGCTGAGGGAGAACTGTCAGGCACTGCAGGGCACCTCCCAAGTGGACCCGGGGTCTCCTTGAGGAGAGAGACTGGGGAGAGGTGTGGGGGTCTCCCCCGTGTTCCCTAGGGCATCCCTAAGACCGATCCCACTCATCTCTCTGGCACTTCGGGAAAGGACACATTGGGGAGGTCATATCTAGTCCCAGCCCATGCTCAACACTACACACTGACATTCTTCCTGCACACAGTGACCGGTTCCAGGGCCGTCACCATCCTTTGGTGGATCTTTAAGGAAAAGTGAAAGTTGCTCAGTCATGTCCGACTCTCTTGCCAGTCTCCTCCGTCCATGGAAATCTTGAGGCAACACTGGAATGGATTGCCATTCCCTTCTCCAGGGGATTTCCTCACCCCGGAATCAAACCCTGGTCTCCTGCACTGTAGGCAGGTGCCTTACCATGATTCTGAGACACTAGGGAATCTCTGATCTGTAAGAAGAGAGAAGCCAAAAGTAACTGCTATGGGCCAGGGCTGTTTGAACAAATACCGAGCCTTCTCAAGGACCACCAGGTGCATCCACCTGTGCCTGGGGTGAGCAAAGGCCCACTTTGGCTGTTTTGTCTCCATTGCAAGCCACCCTCCCCGCCCCCACCCCAACTTCTGCCGTCTGCAGCCCACCAGTGGTTCTGGGCCAGCAGCATCCCCATCACCTGGGTGCAGAGAAGAGAGCTGAGATCTCAGGCTCCACCCTGCTACACAGCAGGGATCTGCATATTAATGAGATCCCAGAAGGGGGAGGGGCTTCCCTGGTGGCTCAGATGGTAAAGAATCTGCCTGCAATGCAAGAGACCCAGGTTCGATCGCTGGGTCTGGAAGATTCCCTGGAGAAGGGAATGGCAACCCCAGAATTTCATGCACAGAGGAGACTGTGGCTTCTTTGGGTTCGCAGAGTCTGACACGACTGAGAGACTCACACTTTCACTTTCAGGAGGGGGAGGGAGCAAGTCACCACATGTTCACTGCGCCTTGTGCTGTGGTGTCTGCCTTGTAGAGTCTGAATGCAGGGTCATTGTGTCTTCCATAGTCAGGAGTGGCTTCCCCAGTGGCTCCTGCGTGCCTGCTAAGTCGCTTCAGTTCTGTCCTGGGTTGGCAAGCGGTTCTTTAAACCCTACCGCCACCCAGTGGTGAATCATTCGCCTGCAATGCAGGAGCTGCAGGGGAGGAGGGTTGGGACCCTGGGTCTGGAAAATTCCTTGCGGGAGGAAACAGCAACCCACTCCAGAATTCCTGCCTGGGAAATTCCATGGACAGAGGAGCCTGGTGGGGCTTCAGTCCATGAACGACTTAGCACGCACGCATATTCAGAAGTAATCGAGGCTGATTTCATCAGTGGAGACTTTCTGGAAGCTCCAGAGTGTGACTCACCTAGCAAGAGTTGTTCTCAGTTCCTTAGGAGCATGATTTCATTCATTCTTGAGAAGAAATTTTTTCATGACTGAAGAGCAAGGACCATGAAGGAAAAAAAAAAATTGATCTTAATGGTTTACAGGAAAACAGAAGTTAGGACTTCTCTTCCCAGCCCCCACCCCACCTCCAAACCTCTGTTCTTGGTTTTCTCCTAATGTCTCAGGTGGAGACAGGCAATAAATAGTGATTTCTGTGCTCTGCACTTCACCCCTGAAGTCTAGCCTGTTCTAGTGGGAGGGGGAAGTAATGCTTTGCCTATGAGTTTGTCGGAAAACGTGATTGTCAGATTTGCAAGCACTGTCTGCACAGGCCAGATCACCTTTCACTCCCCCAGCTGCCCACATGTCACTTACCAGCCACCGTCAGGAGAGCATTGCTCTTGGAAGGAATGAGGCCACTTGCAGTTTGAGTGAGATCCTGTGTGCTCAGTCGCTCAGTTGTGTCCTACTCTTTGTGACCCCATGGACTGCAGCCTGCCAGGCTCTTCTGTCCATGGGGTTTCCCAGGCAAGAGTACTGACTGGAGTGGGTTGTCATTTTCGCCTCCAGAGGCTCTTCTCGACCCAGGGATTGAACCCTCATCTCCTGCATTGCAGGCAGATTGCTTACCGCTGAGCCACATTGTGAAATATCTCTGAATGGGAATATCTCTGAACAGACTTAGGTCAGTTCAAGCAAGGAGTGTTTCCCCATGGTCTTTGCTGCTAAATTCCTTAACTTGTCACTGCTCTGAGTGAGTGTACCATGATTTTCTCTGCTGAATCTTTTCCTATGGTGATAGCAACTTTCCTTTCTCAGCATCAGGCCAGACCAGCAGAACCATCCAGTCTGTAAAATATTAGGCACCTACTGTGTACCAGGTATCTAAAGGGTAAGGCAGTCAAGGCAACAATCAGTAAGACAGAAACCAGGATGAAAGTCTAGTGCAAGCCCTAGAACAGCATGCAGATACCTAGGGCAGAGGTAGGTGTAGAGTTTGCCTACTCAGATCTGAGCAAGGTTCAGAAGAGAGACTAAAGAGTGAAATCAGATATGAATGGCGGAATGGGAGGAGGTTTTGTGGAAGAGCTAACAATAGGAGAGAGGGGAAGGTCACTGCCTGCACCACTAACCCAGAAGTGTGAAGTGCAGTCCTATGTGAGATGTCCCAATAGGGTCATTCTGTGGCCAGAACAGAAGGTTGTGGCACAGGGAAAGACAAAAGGAACACAAATGCAGATGCTTGTGGGGTCTCGGTGGCTGTTAAAAATGAATGAAGCTGCCCAGCTGCAGGAGAAACACCAGCCCGGCACAGGGGCCAAGTGTTGTCAGTGCTTCCTCTCTTTTTCTAATTGAGCTGTAAATCCAGATTTTGATGTTGCCTCTCCGAATTTTAAATGGTTGGCAACCACTATGGAAATACTTAAAGCATCCTCTCTCATACTGACATGTCTCCCAGCCCCGTTCCCCCACATATGACTCCCTCTGGTTTTCTCTGCTCTCCTTTCCCAGGGTCACACAGCACCCAGCCAAGATGATACCTGTGGGTAATAGGCAGTCGATGGGAAAGGGTAAAGGGAAGAGAAAGGGCCATGGTGATGGAAGCTACCTAGTTCAGTTACTGTCCAGAGAGGCAAGCCATAAGTTCCTGGTAGGTGCTCATTCTCTCTACCAGTCAGAAATAGCACCCAGGAGACCAACATGAACAACTGATCTACCAATTGTATTGACATATATTTTACATGCCAGAAAATTTACCCTTCACTCATTTTCAGTGTATCATTGAATGCATCTTAGTGTTCAGTATGGTGTTTGCTGTAAGTTTTTCTTTATATATACCCTAATCAGGTTGAGGAATTATGCTTCTATTCTTAGCTCATTGAATGAATGAGTGAGTGAGTGAAGTCACTAAGTCATGTCTGACTCTTTGCAACCCTGTGGATTGTAGCCCACCAGGCTCCTCTGTCCATGGGATTCTCCAGGCAAGAATACTGGAGTGGGTTGCCATTTCCTTCTCCAGGGGATCTTCCCAACCCAGGGATTGAACCCAGGTCTATCGCGTTGTAGGCAGACGCTTTAACCTCTGAGCTACCAGGGAAGCCCATAGTTTTCATTTAAAAAGGCTGCTGGATTTCACCAAATGCTTTTCCTGTATATATTCAGGTAATCCTGTGGTTTTTGTCCTTTCTTCTATTAATATTATACATGACATTAATTGACTTTCACATGTTAAAACAGCTGCATATCTGGGATAAACCCAACTTGACTATGGTGTATTAACCCTCTTATGTGGTGTGGGATCCAGTTGATAGCATATTGTTGAGCGTTTGTACATTTGTCATGGTCTATCATTGTCTTTCCTTGTGATGACTTTATTCACTTTGGCATGTAATACTGGCTGCGTAAAGTGTTTCCTCTCTCTTTAACATTTTGGTACAGTGTGTGAGGATCAGTGTTCATTCTTTTAATGTTTGGTAGAATTCAAAATTAAAGCCATCTGAACTGGGGCTTTTCTTTGTGGAAAGAATTTTTATATAATAATTCAAAATCCTTACTTAAAAAAAAGTTATTTCTTTTGTTTGTGGCCATGCTCGGTCTTTGTTGCAGCCCACAGGCTTTCTCTAGTAGCAGCTAGTGGAGACCACTCTCTTGTTGCGGAGCACGGGCTCTAGGGTGCACGGGCTTCAGTAGTTGCGGCACATGGGCCCAGTTGCTCCATGGCATGTGGAATCTTCCCAGACCAGAGATCTAACCCGTGTTCCCCACTGTGGCAGGCAGATTCCTAACCATTGCACCACCAGGGAAGTCCCCCAAATCCTGATTTAGATATTCTGCTTCTTTTTAAATATTCTTTGAAATACGTCTATTGATACAAATTCATATAGCACAAACTTTGTCCATTTAAAGTGTAAAATGCATTCATTGTTAGTGTGTTTGGAGAGTCAGACAAGCATAACCACAATCCATTTTAGAAAATATCCAGCACACCAGTAAGAACCCAAGTGGATGAACATTCACAGACACTGTATCCACCACCACCTCCCCCCAGCTCACCCCAGCCTTGTGTGTGTGTGTGTTCAGTCGCTCAGTCATGTCTGACTCTATGCAACCCCATGCGCTGCAGCCTGCCAGGCCCTTCGGTCCATAGGATTTCCCAGGCAAGAACACTGGAGTGGGTAGCCATTTCCTTCTCCAGGGGATCTTTCCAAGCCAGCAATCGAACCCGTGTCTCCCATTGTGCCACGTGGGAAGCCCCCAGCCTTAGGTAACTGTTAATTCTCTTTTCTTGTCTGTAGATTTCCCTATTCTGGATATTTCATATAAATGAAATCATAATATGTGGTCTTTGGTGGCTGGCTTCCTTTACCTAGCATGATGTTTTCAAGGTTCACCTACATTGTCTTTTTTCATTTTGCTTTTCATGCATTTGGTGTCACATCTAAGAATCCATTTCTGAAATCCAACGTCATAAAAATGCACCTCTGCATTTTCTTCTGAGAGTTTTAATGGCTCAAGTCTGGGAATTGATCAAAGGGCTGCAACTCTCTGTTTTTGTGATTCAGAGTAGACTTTTGATCATTTGACCGGTGACATCCCTCCTTATACAGACCAAGTAAGAACTTACTGGGCTTCCTAACTCTTTTACTTCTAGGAAGATCATGAGCAACTGAATAAAACCATAGAGCTGCCCAAGTCAGACTGTTCAACTTGGTGCTTTGACTCTTCTCTCCATTACTGTGACCTGGCCCAAACTGGCCCTTGGTGGTTGTGTGCTCCCACTTGGCTCCAGCCATCTGGGGATCTAAATACCCCACTGCATTTAGGATTCCCACTTCAGTTGACTGCAGTTCCTACTGTTGAGTTCTGGCCTGCAGAGAAGAACAATCACAGAGTTCTTCAAGGGTGCCCCTCACAGTCTTGGGAAATGTATGTTTTCGGGATTCTCCCAGTATGAATGAGTAGGTCTTAAATGACAAATCCACACTAATGGTCAAATCTCTGTAAACCTCTGAATGCCTTCCTCTGTATTAAACCAAGGCAGGGCTGAGATTTCCAACTCACTCACTGTGGGCCAAATTTTGGTCCATAGTTCAGCCTACCAAACTAATAAAAGCCTTTTCTCACTCCCTGAGTTGCAATACTAAATGCAGAATGTATGCTTAGTGAATCATTTTGGCCTGATCTAGCTTTATGTGGGGAGGCTGATCCCACTGGGGGTCAGGAGGCTGCTTCCAACTGAGAGTGGGGCGGGGGGGATACTTCTCCTGGCAAGGATGACTCACCAGACTTGACGGGCTCAGTGTCCCCAACTTCATCAGGGTCTCCCCACACAGCTCTATCACAGTGTACAGAATCCCATTCTTTCCAAGTCAGCACCCTCATTTTAAAAGGAAACACCTTAGTGGCAGAATTTAACTTCTAGTCTAATTCAACCAGTTGCAGGATGAGCATTTGCATATGATCATTAGCAATCTCAACCCTGTATCTACAGGAGATAAGTGTCTTCTTGTGGGTACACATAGAATCTTTTACGTCTCTAACTGTAAACTGAGCTACTCCTTTTCTTTCACCACTCTTTCCAACTACATTGGGAGCAACCAGAAAGCTCATTATACCTACCAGTGTTTTTAAAATGTTCAAAAGTATCATATACACAGTCACAGAACACCTTGCACCCAGCACTTCTTTTAAGTGGTTCATCAGGCATATCCAAGGGAGATATTTTGCACATCTCTATTGCCATAGACTATCGATGCTGTCTTTACTACAGAGTCATTAGCACCTTTAACCCTAATCAGATTACAGAGCTAATTCTAGAAACCACAGAACCAATTGAGAAAACTCATTTTTTAAATCGAAGTATAGTTGCTATACCGGAGAAGGCAATGGCACCCCACTCCAGTACTCTTGCCTGGAAAATCCCATGGACAGAGGAGCCTGGTGGGCTGCCATCTATGGGGTTGCACAGAGTCAGACACGACTGAGTGACTTCACTTTCACTTTTCACTGTCATGCATTGGAGAAGGAAATGGCAACCCACTCCAGTGTTCTTGCCTGGAGAATCCCAGGGATGGGGGAGCCTGGTGGGCTGCCATTTATGGGGTCGCACAGAGTCGGACACGACTCAAGCGACTTAGCAGCAGCAGCAGCAGCAGTGGCTATACAGAACTATATGTAACAGATGTACAATATAGTGATTTACAGTTTTAAAGGTTATATTCCATTTATAGCTATTACAAAACATTGGATATATTCCCCCATGTTTTGCAATATATCCTTGGAGCTTATTTTATACATAATCATTTGTACCTCTTGTTCCCCTATTCCTATCTTGCCTCTTCCTCCTTCCCTCTCCCAACTAGTAACCGTTAGTTTGTTCTCTCTGTCTGTGAGTCAGCTACTTATCTGTTAATATTCAGTTGTTGTTCAGTTGCTCAGTCCTGTCTGACTCTTTGTGACTGATCCCATGGACTGCAGAACAGCAGGCTTTCCAGTCCTTCACCATCTCCTGGAACTTGCTCAAACTCATGTCTATTGAGTTGGTGATGCCATCCAACCATCTCACCTTTTGTCCTCCTCTTCTTTTCCTGCCTTCAATCTTTTCCAAAATCAGGGTCTTTTCTAATGAGTCAGTTCTTTGCATCAGTGGGCAACATACTGGAGTTTCAGCTTTAGCATCAGTCCTTCCAATGAATATTCAGGACTGATTTCCTTTAGGATGGATTAGTTGGATTTCCTTGCAGTCCAAGGGACTCTCAGGAATCTTCTCCAATACCACGGTTCAAAAGCGTCAATTCTTCAGTGCTCAGCCTTCTTTACAGTCCAACTCTCACATCCATATAGGACTACTTGAAAAACCATAGCTTTGACTTGTCGGACCTTTGTCAGCAAAGCAATGTCTCTGCTTTTTAATATGCTGTCTAGGTTGGTCATAGTTTTTCTTCCAAGGAGCAAGTGTCTTTTAATTTCATGGCTGCAGTCACCATCTGCAGTGATTTTGGAGCCCAAGAAAATAAAGTCTGTCACTGTTTCGAGTGTTTCCCCATCTATTTGCCATGAAGTGATAAGACCAGATGCCATGATCTTCATTTTTTGAATGTTAAATTTTAAGCCAGCTTTTTCACACTCCTCTTTTACCTTCATCAAGAGGCTCTTTAGTTCTCATTCACTTTCTGCCATAAGGGTGCTATCATCTGCATATCTGAGGTTATTAGTCTGTTTTATTTTTTAAATTCAACATCTAAGTGAGATCATACAGTATTTGTCTTTCTCTGTATGACTCATTCAACTTAGCTTATTGCCCTCCAAGTCCATCCATGTTGCTGCAAATGGCAAAATGTCATTCATTTTTATGGCTGTGTAGTATTCCATTATGTATAAATATGTCTCTGTGTGTGTGTGCCACACCTTATTTATCCATTCATCCATTGATGGACACTTAGATTGCTTCCATATCTTGACAATTGTAAATAATTCTACCATGAACGTTGGGGTGCATGTATCTTTTCTAATTAATGTTTTTGTTTTTATCAGATATATACCCAGGAATGGAATTGCTGGGTCACATAGCTCAATTTTATTTTTCTGAGAAATGTCCCTACTATTTTCCACAGTGACTGCACCAATTTACATTCCCACTAACAGTGCACAAAGATTCCCTTTTTGCCACATCCTTGCTGCTGCTGCTGCTAATCACTTCAGTCATGTCCAACTCTGTGTGACCCCAGAGATGGCAGCCCACCAGGCTCCCCTGTCCCTGGGATTCTCCAGGCAAGAACACTGGAGTGGGTTGCCATTTCCTTCTCCAATGCATGAAAGCTATCGTTTGTTATTTGTGGTCTTTTTGATGATAGCCATTATCATAGGTATGAGGTGACATCTCATTGTGATTTTGACTTGCATTTCTCTGATGGGTTAGTGATGTTGAGCATCTTTTCATGTGCCTGTTAGCCATCTGTATATCTACTTTGGAAAAGTGCCTATTCAGTTGTTCTCCCCATTTTTAAAGTGATTTGCTTTTCTGACATTGTGTTTTTGAGCTGCTTATATATGTTGGATATTAACCCCAAATCAGTCATTTGAAATGTTTTCTCTCATTCAGTAGTTTCTTTCATTTTTCAATGGTTTCTTTTGCTATGCAAGAGCTTTTAGGTTTAATTAGGTCCCTGTGCTATGCTAAGTCGCTTCAGTCATGTCTGACTCTTTGCAACCCAATGAAATGTAGCCTGCCAAGTTCTATGGAATTCTCCAGGCGAGAATACTGGAGGGGGTTGCTGTGCCCTTCTCCAGGGTATCTTCCTGACCCAGGGGTTGAACCTTCATCTCTTATGCCTTCTGCATTGGCAGGAAAATTCTTTACCAGTAGTGCCACCTGGGAAGCCCGTTTGTTTATTTTTGCTTTTATTTCCTCGACTTTAAGAGATGGATCCAAAAACAATGCTGTTGTGATTTATGTTAAAGAGTGTTCTCCCCATGTTTTCATCCAGAAGTTTTACATATTCAATCTTACATGTAGGTCTTCAATCCATTTTGAGTTTGTTTTTGTATATACTGTTAGATAATGTTCTAATTTCATTCTTTTACATGCAGCTATCCAGTTTTCCCACATCGCTTACTGGAGAGACTCTCTTTTATCCACTGCATACTGTATTCTGGCCTGTTTGTTGTAGATTAATTGGCCATAGGTTCATAAGCATGTTTCTATGATTTCTATCCTATTTCCTTGATCTGTATGTCTGTTTTTCTGTCAGTACCATACTGTTTTGATTACTATAGCTTTGTAGTATAGTCTAAGGTCAAGAAGCTTGATTCCTGCAGCTCCACTCTGTTTCTCTTTTTCCTTTATGTGACAGTGTCTGGTCTTTGTTCCAGTACATGGAACCTATGATATTCATTGAGGCATGTGGGATCCTCAGGTGTGGCATTCAGAATCCTCAGTTTCAACACGTGGGGTCTCTTTAGATACAGCATGCAGGGTCTTTAGCTGCAGCACATGAACTCTAAGTTGTGGCATGTGAATCTCAGTTGCAGCATGGTAACCCTTAGTTGCTGCATGTGGGGTCTAGTTCTCTGATCAGGGACCAAACCTGGTGCCCCTACATTGAGAGCATGGAGTCTTAGCCACTGGACCACCAGGGAAGTCCCTCCAGCTCTGTTTCCCTGCCCCCCCAAGATGGTTTTGGCTATTTGGGGTCTTTTGAGTCCATACAAATTTCTAGTTCTGTGAAAAAATGCCATTGGTAATCTGATAGAGATTACATTTAATCTGTAGATTGCCTTGAGTAGTATCGTCATCTTACAAAATTGATTCCTGCAGTCCAAGAACACGGTATAGTTTTCTATCATATTGTGCTGTCTTCAATTACTCTCATCAATGTCTTGCAGCTTTCCAAGTACAGGTCTTTTGCCTCCTTAGGTAGGTTTATTTCTAGGTAGTTTATTCTTTTTGATGCAGTTAAATGGAATTATTTAATGGCAAATGGGATAATATCCTGAAGTTCTCTTTCTTCTGGTTGCTGTTAGGGTACAGAAATGTGAATAGATTTTTATATATTAATTTTTTATATTGCAGCTTCACTGAATTCATTGATGAACTCTAATAGTTTTCTGGACCAGGATGCTGGGAGTTATCTCGGCCAGAACAAAAGGGAACCTCAAGCTGCCATGGACAGCCAAAGGGAGCAGGGGTGGGTGAGCATCTCACAGAAGTATGCAAGGGCAACCAGAACATACAGAGAGGAAAGGGCGGAGGGATTCAGCCATTGGCAGGGAGTGCCCTGCCACAATCCTGAAAGCTGAGGAGGTAGCCAAGAATGTTTGCAGGGTCCCAGACAGTCTAAAATGGAACTCACATTTTCAGGGGTCTGAGCCATCCCTGGGTCACATGGGAAGGCACTGAGTAGGGCTTCTGGCTACAGGAAACACTGGGCAAAGCTCTCTAGCTCGCCCGAGCTGTGTCTAGAAACATTTAATTCAGGTGGTGTTTCAGCCCCCAGGTTGCAAGAACTGACAAGGAAGCCCACCCCCTCACTGGTGACAGGAGGCTTCCAGGATGGACCCAAGGTCCACTGGGAGATCAGTGCTTATGCACTTTAGATGCAGACTTGCTGTGAGACATAGCATGCTTCCCCATAACCACGTGGCAGACTTACGTGTCAGGAACCTTGCCACCTCCTGTACCTCCCCTGAGTCTTTGGGACCCCATGAGGCAGGCGCCCCTAGGATTACCTGTGTGGGGAAGCAGAGGCTCAGAGTGAGTGAGCCAGGCAGCTGGGTAGCAGCTGGGGATCAGCAGGGCAGCAGTGCCCACCTTGGCATCTCCTCACACAAGCCCTCTCTCTCACCCACTGGGCCAGGCTCCTGGGCCCTAGCTGGCTGACTCCTCAAGGTCAGAGGCATTTCTGATTCTGGAAATCTCAGGAAGATCCTCAACCCAGGACCAGAGTTGGGGTGAGGGGCATTAGTGGGGTGGGCCACCAATGTGGGCTGCCCTGCATGGCCGCCTCTTTGATGCTAGACCACCAGGCCCCAGAGCAGAATGGCAGCTCTCATGGCCTGGACACAGAGCCGGACAGAGGTCCAGTGGATGGCAGTCATAGGAAAGGGAGCCACACTGTGCATGAAGGCCCAGGGAGACCACCCCCTCCCGCATGCCTGGGACCATGATGTGCACAGCAAGGCCTACCTGGTGTGGACAGGGCAGGTTGTGGAGCCCAGAGGACGGCAGCCTGTCCTCCTTCTGTGCCCCCATGACTCCCTCGTGGCTCAGACCGGAAAGAATCCACATGCAGTATGGGAGACCTGGGGTCAATTCCCGTGTTGGGAAGATCTCCTGGAGGCGGGCATGGCAACCCACTCCAGTATTCTTGCCAGGACAATCCCCATGGACAGAGGAGCCTGACAGACTATTATCCATGGGGTTGCAAAGAGTTGGACATGACTGACTAAGCACATGACTCCCATAGCTGTGGAGCAGAAGTTTAGTGCAGGGAAGCACAGGTCCTTTCCTGGGAAGTGTCCTGCTCAGCCAAGGAAGTGCAGGCCAGGGGTTGACACCTGCATAGAAAGCAGAAAAGCTTCTGCAGTCTGCCTGCTGCAAATGCCAAGTCCCCTCTCTGGGACTTGTACGGATACTCTTGAGCCACTCTGCATCATTTTCCAAGGGCAAGAGACCATGGTGAGTTAGTGAGTCCCGAGGATGGGCAAGCTGGGGCACTGCCTCCTGTGGGACAGGGTCCTGCTTTCTCCAAAGTGGCCTGGAGATGGCTGGGTGAGGGCACCCAGGGGCCTAGCCAGGAGGGTGCTGGTTTCAGTAAGCCTTTTGAGACTAGGACTTTGCTATTCTCTCTCTCTCAGTGAAGCCAGGTTACAGTTCTGCTGCAGTCCTCTGTTTAAAAGAGACAGCCCACACCTCCTGGAGAAGATGAAGAGTAGAGGGGACATTAAGTCAGTGTCTCGACAGGAGAAGGGCAGGCTAGCAGCCCTGGGCGTCCCTCCTGCACCCAGAACCGCACAGCCACAGTGCGGCCTGTCACCCTGCCCTGAGGGTGCCCAGGGGACTGCAAGCCACCTGGAACTCGCCTCCGTCACCGCCCTGGCCAGGACCTATGCTCCCTTGCTGCTGGTCCAGAGAAAGCGGGCCCACCCCACTTGATGGGTCCTGACACCTGGCAGCCCAAGGGCACAGAGGCTCCAGTCTCTCTAATCCCTGTCCTGACGTGGTGGCCCTGCCCTGATGTGGTGGCCCTGCCCATTGAGGGCCCAAGGCTCTGCTTCACCTGGCCTCCAGCTCAGATGGTTCCCCCATGCTGGTGGTGGGCCCCACCACTGTGCCCACCCAAATCTTCAGCCTACCTTCTGGGCAGCTCCCAGTGGCCATGCTGGTGCCTCTGTGTACCACGTGGATGCCAGTCATGGCTGCCAGGCCAGACCCCAACCTAACCTTGACCGCTCAGGCCCAGAACCCCTTCTGCTACTGCTCAGGCAGCCCCTCTTTCCCATACTCTTCAGCCATTCTTTCCCATAATCCCCAAACCCCTCCAGGTCTGCCCCCAGAAGACCCCAAACATGCACCCTATTCAGACAGATAGAGGTGGCCCTGTGGTCAGAACACTGCAGGGCAATAAAGAGGCTGAAAACATGAGGGATTTCCCACCCAGCACACATCTGCAGTACCTCCATCCTGGGCCTGGCTGAGCATTTGAGTCCCTTCAGGTAGCTGCTCCCTTGCAAAGGCAAGACAGATGGCCACTCACCCCAGCACAATGCGGGCACCTCATACACAGCTGGGGAAGTCTCACAGATGCCCTGCACCCACTCATTGAAAAGACCTGTCAAAGGCTGGACAAGAGCCTGGCAGAGTGGCTTCATGGGCACAGGGACAGTGTCCAGCAGGCTCCTCACTTGACAGATGAGGAGAAATTAAGCCTCCCTTTGTCGGGGGCCCCAACAGAGCCCTTACTGCCCTGAGACCCACAGGGCTGGAGCCTGTGGTCCCTGCTCGAGGTCTGCGGGTGTTTGGTCTGGGGGCTCGCTGGTGTCTGGACACCAGGCCCGAGGTTTGGCTTCATTGCAAGGCCTGCATCTGGTGACATTTTCTTGTTTCTCTTTTCTTTTCCTTTTTCAGCTGAGCACTTCGAGGGTGTCACACCTCAGCACCCTCTGATCACTGGGGTGTCCAGTTTACAACATGCTTTCTCTTAAAAGAGTGTTTGTCCTGAGGAGCATAGTAACTAGCCCTCCAGGGTCATGCTGCAGAGACAATGGCTCTGAGGTCAGGTGAGGGAAGAGCGCCAGTCCACTGGAAGCGGAAAGCTGGGTCTCCCTTGTTGGCAATCTGGCGCAGGCAGAGGAGGCCCTGAGAAAGGTCACAGGGCAGTGCAGGCCAGGGCTCGGTCAGCCCCAGCACTGAGCTGCCATGACACCCGACCAGGCTGCTCACTTCCAAGCCAAAATGCTGCCCCTTATGAAGGTTCGCTGCCTGGGGAACACCTTACCTTTTGAGAAGTTTTCATTTGTCTTTTTGCCTTGACTTCCATATGCCTCTTGACCTGGAATCATACACAGATGCTGCTATTTTAAAACCACGTTCCCAGAAGCCTCAGCATGTGTAGCACCCGCTTACCTGTAAATCTATAGAGAAAGCAGAGAGAGGCAGATTTCAATCTCAAGTCATCTGCTTGTCACAAAAGGCACCTTTTATTGACAAAGTCAAGGCTGCCCGACATCAAAAAAGAGACCCATGTGGTACACTGCTCAGTCCTCGGTAGATTTTGAATGATGTCTGTGGAATAAAGTGGCTAAGCATGTGTCCTCCTGGGCCGGGCAGAGGCGGCAGCCTAAGGTCACACAGGAGTATAGGGAGGGAGCATGGCCTTGATGGGCTGGCCCTGGACAGTGAAACTGTCTTGAGCCCCATGCATGCCCGGGTCACCAGAGGAGAGGCCAGGCGGCTCCAGAGGCACAGAATTAGTTCTGTCCCCAGGGCCGCACAGGCAACAGTGTCTAGGAGAGTGGAAATGCAATTCAACCAGACAGGGTGTCACAGAGAGGGGCCCTGCCTCACAAGTGCTCCAGCTAAGAAAGGGTGACCCTGGAGGCCCAATTGGGCAGACCCCGGGGAGCCGGTGATCCATGGGCAACTCACTTCCCCCAGCCCTGCCCGAGCCTCCCTTAGCCCAGTGCTCATCTTGGGTCCTCAGTGGCCCCTGGGCTCCCTTGCTCTGTCTCTTCACAAAGGGAGGTGCCATGGCCAAACAGGGATGAGGTGGGGAGGCTGAAAAAGGCTGATTTCTGGAGGATGGAAACAAGGTGAGCAGAGCTGGCAGTGCTCTGGAGTGCCAGCTCTCTGCAGGAAGAATTGCCTGGGACTCCATGGGAACCGTCATCAGGAAAGGCACTGGATTGGATCGAGCTACAGATCTGCAGGGGAGGCTGATGAGACACCACAGCCTGGGTCTTGTTCATGCCCGACCCCACAAGCAAGGCCTGTGACTGGGCAGTGAGGTGCTCAGCCATCTGCTGAGCCTCTGGAAAGAGAGGAATGGTCCCCATCTCCAGGGTCTGAGGTCCCGGCCAGGGGACCTGCCAAGGCCCCATGCAAACCCCCCAGGTGACGAGCTCTGCACGCCCCCACCCTCAGAAAACCTGGGGATGCCCAAGCCTCGCTCAGGTAGCACCTCCGGCCTCCAAGCAGTGCTATGGGGGGTTGCGGGGGGGGGGGGGGCTGGGGGTGGCCAGGCCATCATGGGGGCTGGGCTGGACTGCAGTGAGGCTGAGCCCTTGGCCTTCAGAGGCCCCAGGCGCAGGGCGGGTCAGCCACCCACCCTCCCCCCGAATGTCTCTCCTTTCTGGGAGAAAAGTCTAAACTTGTCTGACCAGTGGGGACTTAGAACACACAACTCACAAGTTCTTGAACCCCGAGAGCCCCTCTGCCCACCCTGCCCATGAAGGGCCCATGGGAGAGGGCATCCATGCAGACCAGTGGAAGAGAGCCACCAGGAAATGACCCTGGGGATACCCCAGAGAGGAGGCATGTGAAGTTACTGTGAGCAGCCAAGGCCATCTACAGGCTGCTGAGTTCTTGCTAACTCACCTGCCGCTGCTCACCCTCTTCAGCTAAAACAACATTATTTATACAAAAGTTTATGAAGTCTGGTGATGCTGAGGGGCCCCCATGGGAAGGCGAGTGGTTCCCTGTGCTCCCCCATGGTCATGGACACAGCAGCCCCCATCCAGCATCTGAGCTAGGACTGCAGCCTTCTCTCAAGGCTTAAGGAGGCCCCCTCCTGAGAGAGGACGAGGGGGTCCAGTCACCCTGGAACAGAGGATCCTATAGAATACAACTCCACCCTGACTGGGACTCCTGGGGGCCCCAGTTTGGGCTGTCAGACTGAGACCCCATACCCCCTCACTTCCTCAGTGAACTTGGGGAATCAGAGGCTTGCTCTTTGGGATGCAGTCTCAGGTGGGCAGAGGGAAGGGCCCACGTTCTGCTAAGACTCAAGGTGAGGACCAGAGGAGGCTGAGGGTCCCCAGGGGATGCATGTGCAGCCCTCCTGACAGCCCTGGGGGACCCTGGGGCATGGCGTCCAGATGTAATGTCATTGATCCCGATGGGAGTGAAGTGAGGGCCTGGGTCAGGTGCCCGGGTTCAGGTCAGCAGAGTGAAGGAACCCAGCTGTGCTAGAACCCTGAGGGGGTTCTGGGGCCCCAGGACAAACCAGGTCATCACTGCTCTCAGCCTTGGCAGGGTTGTGGGGATGAGCCCCCTACTCCCACTTGCTTCTCGGGCTCCTGGCTGGGGAGGCCTGGTTCTAAGGGGAGCAAGGTCAGGGACAGAGGGTGGTGCTCAGACCTGCTGAGAGTCAAAGTGAAGAGCAGGAGGAGGCTTGAGGAACGCCCGGGAGATCATCTGAGCTTGGGAAGCCCTGGGCTTGGAGCCCTGATGTCGTGCCCACAGACTCCCTTTGGGGTCTCAGTGAAGTGATGGCTTGGTGTGAGGGCCCTGCCTCCAGTCAACGCAAGGGGCATCCCCGGACCTGCCAGGGCTCAAGATGAGGACCTTGAGGGAGGACACAGGGAATCCCACAGGTCCCGCCACCTGCTGTCAGTCGGGGGCGACTCTCGTGGGGGCATGAGCTCGGGGTCTCAGAGACACTGGAGACTTGACATAAGGGGCGGGGCCTCAGAGATTGGAGGGGAGACTCTTAGGCTTTGAAGGAGTTAGTGAGGACCCCGAGGGAGGACTGAGAGGACCCTGGACCCCAGTCAGAGGAGACCTCCGAGAGTCTGTCTCCGTCGCCAGTCCAGGGCGACAGTGGAGTAGAGTGAGTGCAGCAGGCGTGGCCTGACTCCCTGACACCCGCGCCTGCGAGAGATCGGGGCCCTGGTGCAAAGCGCGGGCTTCAGCGGGGAGAGGCGGGAAGCCAGGTCCTGCCGGGGGCAAGGCGAGGTGCCTGAGGAGAGCTGAGGGCACCCGAGGGGGGATTGAGAGACCCCACAGTCCCCGCCCCTGAAGTCGGCCGTGGGGCCCTTGGGGTGAGAAGCGCACACTAGGCCCGTCTGCCCTCCTCACGTGCGGGTCTCAGAGAGACTGGGAGCGGCAGGGCCTCAAAATGGAGGACGGGATAAGCCCGGGTCCTGCCTGAGGTCCAGGCTCCATGAGAGGAAGGAATGAGGCAGTTAGACCCGAACGTGGGGAGGGATCCTTGCCTCTGATGGGGGTCTTAGAGGCCGCAGAGTGGGGTGAAGAGGGTGAGCAGTTTCTTGACCTCTGGCCTAGGGACCTCGAGACCTGAGGCGATCAGGCGGCGGGCTGAGGCTTCAGGTCCACAGAGGGTGGACTTGCCGGATACCGAGGGAGGACTGAGCAGACCCCTGCCCCTGTGGTCAGTGCTGGGAGGCCAGGCAGGATGTGAGGAGGAGCTGAGGACCGAGCATCTCCCTAGGCTAGGACCCGTCGGAGGTCCTTGGTAGGTGCGGCCACATGTGGGGCCACTTACCACTTTCTGTTGAGGCTTGCATCTTGTTCTAAGTTTCCACTGTAGCCCCCAGAGGGGACAGACAAGGTCGTGCCAGGGGAAAAGTGAACACTACAAGGGAACCCCAAGGGGACCTCCCACCACACAACTGGGGGGACCTCACAGAGTACACCCCTCCTACCATCAGAGAAGGCTCAGGGCTGTGCCACAGGATACCCCTCAGGTGCCCCCTCCATTTCTCTCACAGGAGCTGCAGGAACTGGGAGGCGAAGGCAGAGCTCTGAGGCCCGTGTCCTTTAGGTCAGAGAGCAGAGGAGCTCCAGGCAGTACCGGGAGTCAAGGTGAGGCGGGTGCTCTGAGTGTGCACCAGGGGCTCCCCATCCCAGAACAGAGGGGAACCCACAAGGGCCTAATTCCCACAACTTGTCACACTGGAAATCTCGAGCTGTGTTGACTGCACCCTGATGAGCCACCTCACTTCCTCCTTCAGGTAGCCAGAGGACTGGCCACTCTGGAGGCATGCCCCTGTGAGGTCTGATAACACCCCTAAAGGGGAGACCTGTAAGTGGCCTGTATCAGACCGCCCAGGGTGCGTTTCTCAGCCGAGGCTGCTCACACCCCCCCTTTCTCCCAGGCGGGTGGTCCCCATGACCCCCTGCCTCACTTCTGTCTGTGGTTTGATCCCAGGCATCATGCTCATGGTCGAGATGAGTGAGCTGAGCAAGCCAAGCAAGCCCGAGGAAGACCTTCAGGACCCAGGCGAGGCCCAGGGCCCGGAAGAGGCGCAGCTCTTGGGGGCTGAGGCGGGGAGGGCTGCATCTGCCTCGGCCTCGTCCTCTCGATCTCCTGCTCCACCCTTGTGGAGGCCTTGCCCCAGGAAACTCTTAATGAGATGGTGACAGGAAACCTGGTGACGTTCCCGCTCCACAAGTATCAAGCCAAGGAGCTGACCTCCCAGGCGGAAATGCTGAAGAAGGTCCTCAGGATAACCGGGAGCACTTCTTGGTGGTCTTCAGCCAAGCCTCAGAGAGCCTGCAGCTGGTCTGTGGCATGGAAGTGAAGGAGGTGGACCCCACGGAGCACATCTACATCATGGTCCCCACCCTGGGCCTCACCTGCAATGCAATGCCGAGTGGTGGGCAGAGCATGCCTAAGGCCGGCCTTCTGGTGCTGGTCCTCAGCCTAATCATGTGGAATGGAGACCGTGCCCCTGAGGAGGAGGTCTGGGGAGCACTCAGCAAATGGGGATGTTTGTTGCGAGGGAGCACTGTGTCTTTCGCGATACGAGAGGGCTGCTGACCCAAGTGTGGGTGTGGGAGGGGTACCTGGAGTACTGGCAGGTGCCTGACAACGACCCTGCTCGATACGAGTTCCTGTGGGGTCCCCAGGCCTATGCGGAGACCAACAAGTAGGAAGTCACGGAGTATCTGCTCAGAGACAACCAAAGGTTTTCCAGGGCCTTCCCACCCCCATCTGCAGAGGCTGTGAGGGAGGAGGAATAGGAGCCCTGACCCAGAAAAATAGCCAAGCTGATCTTTCCCTCTGTGATTGAAGATGGAGCAGTCAGCCTTCTCAGTAGTGATGGCCTGGGCCACTTGGGGGAACCCGGTGTGTAGCATCTTTGTGTTCCTTTTCTCTGTGATGACATGCAAAATCATCTCTGTTTTTTAGGAATTTTTCAAATGTGTTTTTTCAGCTTAAGCCTTAATAAACTTCAGTGTCTAACTTTGTGAATGACATTGATCCCACATGTATTTGTACTTAACCAGTTTAAGGACCAGAGTTTTGCTGTTTTGTAAAAGAGATTGGGAACTCTCCCATTTTATTTTGTGACCCTGAGCAAGATCATAAAAATTGGAATTACAACTATTTTGGATATGTGAACTTACTCAGCAGTATATAGTTTGGTGGAAAAATTGGAATATAAAAAACGATTGTAGTGAATTCTCACTTCTTACAGGTTTTGACTGTCCTTTTCTACAGCTAATCTGCATCTGTTTACTTGGATTTTGCCAGGTTGTTATTTAAGAAACTAGGAGAAAATTGATGAGATTAATAAGCCCCCTTCTCACTGGTTCAT
This sequence comes from Capra hircus, assembly GCF_001704415.2. Taxonomy (NCBI): domain Eukaryota; kingdom Metazoa; phylum Chordata; class Mammalia; order Artiodactyla; family Bovidae; genus Capra; species Capra hircus. The sequence goes on along the minus strand of NW_017189574.1, from coordinate 477,988 downwards.
TTATTCCACAGAACTTCAGGAGGTGAGGTGTTAGGGCAGAGGGTGGAAGCTTCAGATCCGCAGAGGATGGACTCTCGAGACCCTCAAGCAGGATTGAGTAGACCTCCCACCTCTGTGGTCAGTGTTAGGAGGCCAGGCGGGATGTGAGGAGGAGGTGAGCACCAAGCATCTCCCTAGCCTAGGACTCGCGGGAGGCCCTGGGCAGGTCACGTCACATGTGGGGGTCCTCAGTGCTTTCTGTTCAGACTCAGGTCTTGTTCTGAGTTTCCCTGCAGGCCCCCAAAGGGGAGGGACCAGGCCATGCCAGGGGAACAGTGGGCAATACAAGGGAGTCCTGAGGGGACCAGCCACCCCACAACTGGGGGACATCGCAGAGTTCATCCCTTCTACCAGCACAGAAGGCTCAAGTCTGTGCCATAGTTTACCCGCTAGGTGCCCCCTCCATTTTTGATACAGGAGCTCCAGGAACCAGGAGGTGAAGGTGGAGGTCTGTGGCCTGTGTCAGAGAGCAGAGGAGGTCCAGGCAGTGCCAGGAGTCAAGGTGAGGAGGATGCCCTGAGTGTGCACCAGGGGTTCCCCATCCCAGCACAGAGGGGAACCCACAAGGCCCTAATCCCCACAGCGCGTCAGACCCAGAACCTCACACTGTGCTGACTGCAACCCGGGGAGCCAACTCCTGTCCTCCTTTGAGTAGACAGGGATCAGGCTGATCTGGAGGAGCTCCTCACCCTCAAGAGGAGACCTGTAAGTGGCCTGAGTCAGAACGCCCAGGGTGGTTTCTCAGCCAAGACCAATCACAACTTCCCTCTCCTGCAGACCTGGGGTCCCCATATATCCCCCTGCCTCACTCCTTTCTGCAGTTCGACCCTGGTCAAATTGCCTGGGATGCATGAGTTCCACCAGCCTGAGAGAGTCTTTCAGGATCCAAGAGAGGGTGAGGGTCTGATGGAGGCAAAGTTCATTTGGGGTGAGGAGGAGGAGGAGCAGATGAAGGAAGGAGATGCAGCTTCCTCCTCCTCCTGTCTCCCAGTCTGGGGCACCCTGGAGGAGGTGGCTGCTGCTGCAATAGCCAGTTTCCCCCAGAGCCCTTGGTGTCTGCCCCTCTCCCACTGCCATGGCTGCCAATCTTGGGAGCCAATCTGAAGACCATGGCCTCAGCAGGCAAGATGAAGTACCAGACACCTCACGTGACCAGGAAGATGCAAAGTCCTCACTCCCAGATGCACTACAGGTGAAGAAGAAAGAGCTGGTGCGATTCCTGCTCAGCAGGTATCTTGCCAAGGAGCTGATCACAAAGGCAGAAGTGCTGAATAGTGTCCTCAAAGATTACCAGGACCACTTCCTGGTAGTCCTCAGTCAAGCCTCAGAGTACCTGCAGCCAGTCTTTGGTTTGGAGGTGAAGGAGGTGGACCAGAGTGAGCAGACCTATATCCTGGTCCCCACACTGGGCCTCACCCTCAAAGAGATGCTGAGGGATGGGCAGAGGTTGCCCAAGGCCGGCCTCCTGGTGGTGATCCTGTGCCTGATCACTGTGGAGGACAACCGTGCCCCTGAGGAGGAGATCTGGGAAGCACTCAGCAGGATGGGGGTGTCCTGGGAGGGAGCACTACACGTATGGGGATGCCAGGGAGCTATTGACCCAAGTGTAGGTGTGGGAGGGGTACCTGGAGTACCGGTAGGTGCCTGACAGTGGCCCTGCTCACTACAAGTTCCTGTGGGCTTCCTGGGCCTATGCAGAGACCAGCAAGTTTTAAGTCCTGGAGTATCTGGACAGAGTCAGTTGAAGGGGTCCCAGCTCCTTCCATTCCCTCTGCAGAGGCTGCGAGGGAGGAGGAAGGGGGACTCTGAGCCAGAGGAGCAGCCAGGCTCCTTCCAGGCCCACATCCAGCAGCTTGCCCTGGGTGGGGAGGGCAGGAAGGGAGGTGATCCTTCCCTCTGTGATTGAAGAGGGAGCGGTCAGCCTTCTCAGCAGTAAGAGCTTAGGCCTGTTGGGGGAACCCAGTGTGTGGCATCTTCGTGTTCCTATTCTCTACAATGACATGGAGACTCATCTTTCTTTTCTTTAGGAAATTTTCAAATGTTATTCCTTTTTATAGAAGACGATGCATCCCAGTATCTAACTATGTCAGTGACATTGATCACCGTGTGTTTGTACTTAGCCAGTTCACGAACAAGGGTTTTTCTCTTTTGTAAAAGAGATTGGGAACACTTCCATTTTGTTTCGTGGTCCTGCACAAGATAACATGGAATTAGAATTAGAACGATTTTGGAAATGTGAATTTATTTAGCAGTGACATAATTGGTGGAAGAATTAGAAAATAAAAAGTGATAGTAGTGAATTCTTGCTTCTTATACTTGTTGTGTGTCAGTTTGTACAGCTAAGGGATCTCGGTTTATTTGAATTTGCCCGGGTTATCAAAAGTGGCAAGTAATCTGAGTCAAGCAGCCCCTGCTCACTGACTCATTTATTCTGAAAACCTTTACAGAGTCTCTGCTCCGTGAAAGGCCCTGTGTTAGCAATGGGGACACTGGGAGAAGCAGGACACCCCCACACCTGGAGCGATGGTCTCAGAGCCACAGTCACATGAGGTGCATCGTGGGAATGAGGGGAAATGAGACATTGCTGTAAGGTGTCTCTTTGGGTCTTGGATAAACCTCAGAGAGATCTGTTTCTGGGGCAGGATGGAAGGGGTCCTGGCTCTTCTCGCATTGCTGCTGACCACAGGAATGGAGTAGGTGTTTTCTACCCTGTATCTGCTAGGCATCCTGCAGAACTCAGGTCACACTCCCTTGAAATGATGCCCAGAAATCCATGGGCTGACCCTCTCTTTCCTGGTCCCAGGGACCCAGATATTAAGGTGTTAACTAGCTTTTAATTATCTTGATTTTCACTGGGCATTGTAATCAAAGACTCGACATTTATTGGCACTGCAATGATGAAAATAAGGGTTGGGATGGAAGACCAGCAGGGACACAGGCAAAGAGTGGTTCTTGCTTCTATTTCCTGGACCAGCTTGGGTCCTGCTGGAACACTCCTCCACACCCAAATTTCACAGTTCCTTTAACTGGAAATGGGGTTACCGGGAGCTCAAACAATGAAGAAACTGTTTGTATTGTGGGAGAGCTGGGTTCGATTCCTGGGTCAGGAAGATCTTCCTGGAGAAGGGCATGGCAACCCACTCCAGTATTCTTGCTTGGAGAATTCCATGGACAGAGGAGCCTGGCAAGCTACAGTCCATGGAGTTACAGAATCAGACATGACTGAGTGACTAACACTATGTTCCACTATGGTCTAACTGGAAAAGTTTCTTAGTTTTATTTATGAAACATCCTATTGAGGTGCATATCCTCTGACCTGTCCTGGACCACAAAGCAGCCAACTCCATCCAGTGGAGAGTGGAGGAGTGTCTGGGGGCAACAGTGTGAGAAATTCCTGCCCCGCCATCACAGGGCTAACAGCCGCCAGGCCTTGAGCTCTGTTCTGTCCCTCAGGGGCATCCTGCAGCCCAATACACGGGGCTCCTCACACCTGCTCGCCTCCCAGATGAAGAACTGAGGCTGCGGGGCTTGGGCATCTTCCCAGGACCACTTGCTAGTGAGGGCTGGGGTGGGCTCGGAGCCCTGGTCTCAATTCCTCTGGAGGCCCCGCCATTCCCGCCCACTCCAGGCTGTGGCCCTACCTTCCAACTTCTCCTGCCTTCCTCTTCTCAGTGCTACACAATGCCTCTGAGGTGACAAAATCAGGCCTGTGGAAGGAAGGGGACGAGGAGAACCAGAAGCACTGTGGGGCTGCTCTGGGGTTTGCTGGGAACTGACTCTGCTGGGGGCCGGCATCTCTGTCCAGTCCCAGTGCCCCCTGCCTGAGGGTGGTGCCCTGTCCCTGCTGCTGCCATGGGGCCTCCTGCCCAAATGAACCTGCCAGGCTGACCAGCTCTTCACGGAGCAGGAGAGATGGAGTGTTTGACTGAATGGCCCCAGTGCCCACTGGGATAAGGCCTCTACAGGAGCTTCCTCTGATACGGGAGGGCAGATAACATGGGCAGAACCCCGAGGCTCCAGGTCTCCCCAGCCTCAGTGAGGGAGAGGAGCAGCTGGAAGGTCCCTGAGCTGGGGACACCCGAGCGGGGATGCCAAACACAGGGACAGGAAAGCAAGGCTGAGAAAGGCAGGCCTTAGACATCATGAGGGCTTGTGTGTGCACAACACAAGTGTCCCAAGCCACAGCTGACAAAGAGCCCTCAGCTCCCAGCCCCATCCCTGCCCATGCTCTGCAAATCTCCCATCTTAGCCTAGGGCTGTTGAGGGCAGATCCGTTGTAACCTGTCTGGCCTTGGCCCTGGGGCAACCCTGGACCAAGTAACCCACTAGGTTACTGTCACCTCATTCGACCACTGAAGAGGCACTGAGGGATAGATAGATAGCCCATGACTGCATGGGACCTGAGCACACACATGTCCATCCTCAGTTTTTCCTTTGTACCCGGAGGAAGGGTCCCTGTTTACTGGAGGGGGGAGGGGAGGAGCAGAGCTGTAGGCCTGAACTTCAGCAGGGTCTCAGCACCTCGCAAGGAGGCTCCATTTCCATGTGGCTATGAGGATGGGGACAAAGTCCCAGAAGAATCCAGCCCAGGGCCTCCTGGGCCTTTCCTTCACCAAACACAACAGAGCCACAGCTCTCACAGGCCCACGAGGCACCTCTTGATCAGGCTCCTATCCTAATGGCCTGCTCTCCTCGCCCCTAGATTCCCCCCAGTAGACATGAAGGCCATCCTTCCATCCATGAAACATTCCAGTGTGTTCCTACCTCAGGACTTCTGTAGGGTGTGAGGAGTCACACCGTGTCCCTCAAGTCCTGGAGTCTCGATCCCAAGTATTTCGGTGGGACCTTACAAAGGAAAGGTCTTCACAGAGCTGATGGAGATCAAGTGAGCTGATTAGGATGGACCCTCCTCTAACACGATGGCTGTTCCCATACATAGGACACATGGAGAGATAGAGAGGCACACAGGAAAACTCACGATGAAGAGAAAAGAGGATCTCTCCAAGCCCAAACACGCCCACCATGGCCAGCAAAGCCCCGGAAGTGAGGAGGGGGAAAGATGGGACAGACTCACTCCACAGCCCTCACAAGAAGAGCCAGTGTCCGCTGACACCTTGACCTCAGCTGCCGCTCAGTAGACAGCCCAGCCAGGTTCCTGACCTTTGGGGTGTCACCTCCCATGAGTCATGCACCCTGAAGCAGAAGGGGCTCCTCAAGGGTCCCCCAGTGTTGCCACAAGTTTCAAATCAGCAGCTGAGAATCTCCAGCTACTGATTCAAGGGTCTCCTCAAGAGGCTCACCAGCATGCAGGGTCACTCCACCCAACAAGGGCCTTGAAAACACATGATAAGTACAAACCCAAAGATAAGTACAAAGTTTCCACAAGGTGAACACCAGCCCTTGTCGCTCTGCCCTCAGAGGTGTATTTAGGAGCCTGTCTTTGGATGTGAGGCTGCCAGGCACTGTGTCCAACACACAGGCTTTGTGAGCCAAGGGACGCTTTACAGCAGGACAAGGATCACCTGCAAGGACAGACTGCTGCCTGTTTCTGGGCCTGTGGGCCTCTCTGCCTGCCGACGCTCAGCCCAGCCCCCGGGCTCCTCCATCACCCTCTGGACACTGTTCCAAAACAGGGAATTTGGACCAGAACACAGAGGGAAAAACACTAACCAGTTTCCTAACAACACATTTCTCTCAAGCACCCAGACCCAGCAGGGCCAAAACGACTGGCAACGCCATCTTTTCATAAAGGTCAAAGTCCCCAAGCGTCTCCCTGAGTTGAGAGCAGAACCACACAAGAGGAGTACCGGACCCCGAACCCCCACCAAGAGGGCAGCACACCCTAGGGTGGGGCCGGATCACACCGAACCAGACGGGCACGTACAGGGCACAGCAGTGACTGGACGGTATCACCATGAGCTGGTCTCTCCATCACCCTCCCCTTGACAGCCCAGCCTGGACAGGCCTCCTGCCCAAAGAGGATCAGGTGCTTGAGGATGTCTACCTGGAAGACGTCTTTCCCGGCCCTCCCCAGGACGGGCTGCAGCAGCCAGTGGGGGTCAGCGAGCACAGTCAGGTACTTCTGTTGCAGATTGGGTAGCAGGGTTTGATTCTCCAGCTCCTCCACCTTGTCAGGACCTAGGTTTTCTGGGCACAGCAAAGTGTCCCCAACGTTCACAAGATCTGGGTGCAAAGACAGGACACAGAAGGAGAACAAGGTGATTCACAGTCATGCTTACTAGAGACTAAGACCGTATCACAGAGCAGACCCGAGGTGAACTGGGTCCTCTGTTTGAGCCTTTCAGATGGGCTCAGCTCAGCAAAGGGAATTTAGGACGAGGCCAATCGAAGGAGGGAGCGAAATGAAAGGGAGAGGCCTGGTGCTCCATGAACCCACCAGGCCATGGGCAGCTCTCAGTCTGCCCACTGCAGGCTGCAGGGACAGAGCAGGAGGGCCCCGGTGGGGAGCCTGCGGACATCAGGTCCCCAAGCGACTCACCAGCAGAGAGGAGTTGCTGTGGGGCCTCACCCCTGGGGACTCAGGGGACTTGCTCAGGCCCGGCTGCAGGTAGTGGGGGTGGGGAACCCAGGCTGGGTGCTGTGCTGCCTCTCAACACGCACACACACACAGACAAGTGCCACGTGCAGACCTGGACCCACCTTTGCCTCAGAGCACAACCAGGACTGAGGCCCAGAGTGGTGGTCACGTACCTCGTGCCACCATCTCCTAGCCCAGGTACCCTCGCTGCCCCTCTGGAGAAACCCTAGCCCACTCCACCAACTGGTTCAACAGAAAACAAACGAGCACAACCCAGCTGAGATCCAGGGCAGCACCGGGGGCCGTGCAGGCAGCGTGGGGCAGGGCGCTTGCTCCACGATCCTCACTTGCTCTAGGTCACTCTGTGGCTGAACTGGTCCCCATCCCACAGCAAGGCCCGGATCTGGGTGGAGCTCATCCCCAGCCTCTGCTCCAGCAGCTCCCGCCAGGACATGTCCTCTCACTGCAGGTGCCTGATATGGACGGCCAGGGTACATTGCTTGGTCTGCATAGCACAGGCCGGCACTGAGTTTCCAGGGTCTTGACACCATTTAAGACTAATTCCGTGAAAGGCTGTCAAAAGGACAGAGCGCCGAACTTCATCTCCCAGGGCTCCCAGGGCCTCACGTGGCTGCAGAAACAGAACCACAAAGACCAAGAGCCTGACACAGAGGCCTCCAAGCTCACAGCCCTGGGCAGGATCTCAGCCCCATGTGCCCAAGCAACAGCCAAGCCTGCTGACACAGAGGGGAGGGTCACAGAGGGCTGGCTCTTTCCATCCATCTCCATGTGGTCTGCTGACAGGGGGTGGTGACCCAGAAAACCCAGCCATCACTTGCAGTGTGTGGGGAGGTCAGGAAGGAGGGCAGGACAGCGGAAGAGGGGCACGAGGTGAGTTCCAAGACAGAGGGACTCAAAGCCCTGGGAGCACCGAGGAGGGAGGGTGGGTTCCCTGGCTTCACAGCCCAGTGGCCAGGTTCTGGTCCTCTCCTAGCACAGACAGACACTGTCCCGGGTTTGGCTTCCCCCACCCCCAGCCCCCACTGCAGCCCTCAACTCCCCAGCCCCCATGCCTGCCCATGCTCTGCAGATCCCCCATCTTAGCCCAGGGCTTCTGAGGCTGATCTGTGATAACCAATCTAGCCTCGGCCCTGGGGCCACCCTGGACCTCAGATGGCCCTGCCAGGTGTCTTCCCCTCACCTTTGGAAGCCGCCTTCCTCCCAGCCTTTCCCACACCATGGCCTCCACTATCAGCAGATGCCCCGGCCCCTGCCCAGAACCTAGAGAAAAAAACGGAGAGCAGGAACTTCTGGGACAGGCATACTCCATGTCCTTGCCAGGGCCTGGGACAGTACCACGCAGGAATCACAGAATTCAAACCTCAAATAACCCACTAGGTTACTGTCATCTGACTCTACAGCTGAGGAGGTGGTGAGAGACAGAGATAACCCATGACTGCAGGAGACCTGACCACATACACATCCATTCTCATTTATTTTGTTGTACCTGGAAGTGGGGGGGGGGGGTCCCTGTTCACTGGATCGGGGTAGAGGCGGAGGAGCAGAGCTATGGGCCTGAACCTCAACAGGATCTCAGCACCTTGCAGGGAGCCTCCATTTCCATGTGGCTGTGAGGACGGGAACAAGGTCCCAGAAGAACCCATCCTAGGGCCTCCGGGGCCTTCCCTTCCCCGCCGAGCACAGTAGAGCCACAGTTCTCACAGGCCCACGAGGCCCCGCGTGATCTGGCTCCTGCCCTGGCGGCCTGCTCTCCTCACCCTTGTATTTACCCCTGGTAGCTATGAAGGCCATCCTTCCATCCTTGGCACATTCCAGTGTGTTCCTACCTCAGAGCCTTTGTAGGGTGTGAGGAGTCACATCGCATTCCCTCAAATCCAGGTGCTGGGGTCTCAATCCCAAGTACCTCAGTACAGACAAAGGAAAGGTCTTCACAGAGCTGATGAAGTTCAAGTGAGCTGATTAGGATGGATCCTCTTCTAACAGGACAGCCATTCCCATACAAAGGACACACTTAGAGACAGACAGGCACACAGAAGAACTGGGGTGAAGAGGAAGGCAGAGATCTCCAAGCCCAGACACGACCACCATGGCCAGCAATGCCCCAGAAGTGAGAGGGGGGGAGAGATGGGACAGACTCTCTCCACAAACTTCATGAGCGCCAACATCAGCTGACACCTTGACCTCGGCTGCCGGCCTTCTGAACCAACACAGTTGGTAATGTGAGCCACGCAATGCAATCCTGATGTGACTGCCGGCAAATGAAGATAGAGGGTCAGCCCTGTATGTACATCTCTCCGCAGGGGCAAAGGAGGGGCGGTGTGGGGATGACTTCTCTACGCCCAGCATCTCAGGCACACTCCTCCATGTCTGCACATCTTCAAGTGTCTGTTTTCACCTCCCAGTGTCGGGGGTCCCACAAGTTACTGACTTGAAGGGAAAACTCATTGTGCCAATACAACCACTTGACGTGACCACACACTCACTGACTGAAGGGCCATGCAGGAGGAGGCCCGGGGCACAGGGCGTAACCCGAGGTGCTGACACACACCAGCAAATGGCCTTCTGCAAAGGCTCCCCTGTGTCCACTCCCCCAACCACAGTCATGCATGCCATGTCCTCACACACTGGCTGGCCCCAAACATCATCATCCTGCTGAACCTTTACCTGCTGGGTGACAAAGGGTCACCCTCTTCACTGGGTGAACATATCACAATGTTTCCTCCAGCCTCACACCTCTTGTCTTGATACTGCACACAGGCACCATAAGTTCTAGTATTCCTGGAAGTTATTTCAATACAGTATGGCTAGGAATAATGTGCATGTGTGCAGAATTGGTCGTGAGCCCCTAAAATATGTTTCTCCAAATCCAAACTACTTTCTCCTGATTTCATCTCCCCTTAGCCAGATTCCCAATATGCCCATGGTCACTGTATAGCCACCCAATACAAGAGCAAGAGGGATGGAGGCAGCAGAATGGACACAGAGATGCCCTGAGCCAACTGTGGCTAAACCACCTTTAGCTGATTTTACAAACCAGACAACTGGCATATACCATAATTGTAGGGCCACTTCCTGTCCTGGAAATGTGAATGACTCTGAAGCTTAATCTTAAACTTCATTAGCTTCGCTGTTTATCTCTGGCTGGTCCAAAGAGTTACAGAAGGGAAACAAAACACTGAGAAAAGGTTTGGGACTCAGATAACAAGGCAGAAGGGAGGAAGTTACTTAACCAGAAGCAAGGATAAGGCAATCAGGATGAATTCCAGATAACCAGAAGTACCTGGGAGTGGCACTTCCCTGGTGGTCCAGTGGTTAAGACTCCTCGCTTCCACTGCAGGGGACCTGGCTTCAATCCCTGGCCAGGAAACTAAGATTCCCCATGCCTCACATCAGGGCCAAAAGAAATAAATAAAAATTAAAAAATCATCTACATTTACTGAGGGCTCAAAAAATAAAAAGTACCTGGGAGTGAGTGACTAGCATGTGACCTAAGGAATGGAAAGACAGCCCTAGCTGGGACACCACACAAGGACCCAAACTACAGAGCTGTCTTTCCTCCATGGCTGAGGTGAGAAGCCCGGCATGATGTTGGGTAGACACTGAATGGTAGCAGGAGGAAGCAGTTCAGGGGAGGTGGGCTTCTTGAACCAGCATCAGAGAAGAACCATGCTGGGCCAGCACAGCATCGAGTCAAGTAACCCAGAAACCAAAAAGACAAAGACAAAGACAACCCTCTGAGTCTGTCAACACTGAGTTCCAGGATGGTACAGTCATAGAATCCAATGTGTGCAGAGCTTGAAAGGACCTTCAGGGTCCCATGTTCCACGCCACACCCTCTTTGGGGACAGGGAGCAGGTCACGAGTGCAGGGGTCAGGACTGGCCTCTTGAGGGTGGACTCCTGTCTTGTTACCATCCACACCCCACCCACTCTGCAGTGTGCCACTCAGAGCCCACCTCCCTCTTCTCGCAGGGAGAGGCATTCTAGCACTTTAGATGTTTCTACAGAGAGTGGTCCTGCGTCCAATGAGATTACTGACATACTTGCCTTGCTTACTCGCCTTTCACACACTGACTCCTGGGTAGGGTCCATCTCATCACCTACCAAGTCCAGAGTGGTACAGAAGAGTTGATGAGTGCTAAGTGATTCAAAGCCGGCCATCAGCACCTAGTGTCTCCTCTGGCAGAGGCAGCTCTGGGGAGAGTACCAAGGTAAGCAGGGTGGGGTCTTTATCCTCAGAGGTCTTGCAGTCTAGCTAGGGTAACAGTGCATACACGCACACACACACACACACACAAACAGAAACTATTCAAGGTAACCTTGTACCTAAAGAATACTATAGAGAGAGGTCTGGAAGGTTCCATGTGAATGTGCGCATGCACACACACACACACACACACACACACGCACACACCAGAAACCACCCAAAGTAATCTTGCACAAAAAGAGTACTATAGAGAGGGTTCTGGAAGGTTGCACACACATGCACACACACACACAAACACATACACACAGAAACCGCCCAAGGTATCCTTTCACAAAAAGAGTACTACAGAGAGGATTCTGGAAGTTGTGGGGAGGAAGGAACAGTCCTGAAGTCGGCCTCAGAGGCTTCAGGAGGACACAGGAAGTGAGGAGGGAGGGATCTGCTGTGAGCAGCAGTGTGGAGGGCTGGGCACGCTGGGAGTCATGCTGCGGGAGTGGAGGCGAGTCCATGACCATCAGGGAGACAGGGGGAAGTGCTGCTGCGAGGAAGGGAGGAAGGCCCGTGGTGGGGGTCAGAGCCCTGAGAAGCATGGAGAGTGACGGCTGATCCTGGGCCCAGAACTGTTTTCATTAACCTCATTAGACAGACGGACAAGATAAAGCCAGAGAGCTGCAGGCACTCAAACACCAAGCTGCGGGAGTCAGGGGTTGCCTCGGGGAAAGCTGTGGTTTAAGATTTGTGCTTATGCTACTAGAGTGGCCTGGGTCGCAGGGACCAGAGAGCAATTAGTAGTCTGCCTGTGTCATGTCAGCAAAGGCCCTGGGTTTAAGAGAGCTCAGGAAGTACTGGACAGACAGGGTATTCTTCCAGAAACTTCTTCTTAAGGATTCTATCTGAGACTCCTCTACTCCTAACTGTTGATTTTATGCCAGGGGGAACTGAGGGGGAGAGGGGTGGCTGGGAAAAGAGACTCTCGTGCTTCAACGAAGGTGTGCAAGCAAGGCTCAGGCACAGGCCCTCCACGTGTACCTACGGTGACCCGAATGATCTCGGGATGTGACGGGAAGGCAATGCACTCTGGATTGTATCCCAGACGTGCACTGAGCTCCATGGCCTCTGCACCAACATGCCTATCATTCCTCCTCAGAGATTCCAGATTAGGGGCTGCACTTTTCTTAAGGGCCCTTGTGCTGTCAGCCAGTCTGGGGCTTGTCAGCGATTTCCCCATTTTCTCCACCTTTGTAGTCCCTAGGCCAGGCACCAAGGAGGTGCTCACACACCAGAGAGGGAGGGGATTAATGAAGGAAAAAGGTGACCGGTGGCCGTTGACAGAGCTATTGATGGGCCAGTGTCGCCAGACTGTCAGCGTCTTGAGGAGGGGGCGGTTGGGCACACTCCGTCTGGGCTTCCCAGGTGCCTGATACTAAAGAAGCCCATTGACAAGTCCTGGGAACACACATCCCCTAGACTGTTCTCTTCACTGACTGACCACCAAAGGAACACCTCTGTGTTTGGATCCAGCCTCCCTGGTGTTCAGTCTCACCTCGCTTCCTCAGATGGTGCACACGCCACCTCCACCCCCATGGGAAAGTGGTCATCCTTCTGAATGAAGGGCTCGGGCAATGCCACCGAGCACACTGTTCTCCTGCCATATTCCACAAAGGATACCTGACATTTCAACACACTGGCTACTCTAGCGACTGGGCTTTTGTCTCCTTGCTAAAGTGGGTCCACTTTAGCCATGATGTTACTGAATTGAAACAGACAAAGACTGACAAGCAAAGCCCTATGGTCTGTCAAAGCTGCCGGTCTTCTGGACACACACCAGAGGAGTCTCAACAGAGTGCAGAAGACAACACTCTACCAACTCTGAACCTGGAGCACTCAACTCAGCAATGGACAGAAAGGGTGGAGGCCACTTACATGAAGGTATCTTTCTAGATGCCATGTCATTAAGATTATCAAAAAAGCACATGGATGCCAGACACACCAACAGCTGTCCACAATTCTGAACCTTCACTTAGACCTAGAGTGTGGAGACAGGCCTCAGCCAGGATCTGAAATCAGGTCACTTGTTTCCATCAGAAATTCCCTTAGAAAAGTGTCCGTTACCTTACAGTGTGGCTCAGATGGTAAAGAATCTGCCTGCAATGCAGAAGACCCAGGTTCAATCCCTGGGTTGGAAAGATTCCCTGGAGAAAGGAATGGCCATCCACTCCAGTATTCTTGCCTGGGAAATTACATGGTCAGAGAAGCCTGGTGGATTACAGTCCATGGGGTTGCAAAGAGTCGGACACAACTCATTGACTAACACTTTCGCTATGATCCAGACTACAACCAAACCAAAGTGGAACTCTTCTTGACAAAGTTGAACAGCCTCTTAACTCAAACTGTGTTCTTCAGAAAATATTGTACAGATGTTTCAGACACTCGCAGTTGAGAAAAAAATACTTTCTGTCTCCTTCATATCTCAGATCAGTTTCCAGATCTGTATACTTGAGGATGTGCCCTTAATAGAAACATTCATTCAACACAGATTTTTATTTTATGACACAATCAGAATAACAGTAAAAACTCTGAATCAAAGGATGTGAAAGGTTAAAGGCAGTCTGTGATCAGACCCTTGCTTTTCAAGATGCTATCCACGTACCAGACACTTAGGCATCAACTGGGATCTGGTCAGAAGCACAGAATCTCAGGTTCACCTCAGAACATATGAATCAGAAGCCACGTTTGACAAGATCACTGAGGGATCTGAACGCACACCAAAATCTGAGATCTAGTTTTCAAACCGTGTTCTCTGGCACATTTTGGGTCCTCTATGACGAGTGGGCCAGGAAGAGATTAGAAAGAAGGCGGATGGGGAGGAGGCCTCGCTTCAGCTGAGCAGCCTGCCTCTGATCTGTTTGGGAGGCTGAAACCCCCACCACTCCCCAGTTAGATATCCCATGGGCACAAAGGTTGGAGAATCACTGTTCTGGACCAATCATCTCGTTTTCTACATGCACAACTGACAACTTCCAAACAGCATAAGGGAATTTCACCAAGGTCACATTATAGTCCCTTGAACACTGGTAGAGGATTCTGAAATTTACAAAGTCTGGAAACCAGGAAAAATCTTCATAGGCAGTGTTGCTGGAATAATCTCCCAACTGCAGAAGTAGAAGCAAAGACAGACCCTGAGCCCCAGTGGGACACATCATGACGTCCAAGGTTGTGCCCTGGAAAAGCCCGGTGACATGAGTGGCATTTTGTGCTACCTGGTTTTCTACAGAGGAGAGACACACCCAGAGATAGCAAGGTCCAAGGCTACACAATAAAAGAAGAACTGACATCCAAACCCAGGTCCCTGGACCCGAAAGCCCAGGTTCTGGATCATGTCATTCACATCATGAGCACAAATAGGCAGCCCCTCTGTGTGCCCTATGCATTGGCCCAGCCTATGAGCTACATGGACACACATCCACTCAAAAAAGGAGCCATCCACCCTTACGGACCCGTGGGATACAAACAATGGGCTTCTGTGCCAATGCCTGGGCTCCTGCTAGGCTCAAGGCACGGAACATGCAAATTCAGTTGCTATATCTTTGTGGTAATGAGAGTTAAGAATCCATTGCTGTGTTTCTGACATCTCCATGCCTTGGGAAAGTTAGAAGGATTAAGAAGGCAGAAATGGTCAGAGGAGGAAAAGGGAAAGAAATAATTTACAATGTATTACATATTAGGTTTAGCACCTCATTTTTATATTCACACCCTCCAAGCACTGCATGGAGCTTTCTGCCATGGAAGCTTTTATTGCTAACCACCTTTAATTAAAACTGAAGCTGCAAAAAAAAAAAAAAGACAATCCAATCAAAAAATAGTCAGAACACCTGAATCGACATTTCTTCAAAGAAGACACAGATGGCCAAAAGGCACATGAAAAGAGGCTCAACATTCTTAATTATCAGACAAATGCAAATCAAAACTCCAAGGAAGTATCACCTTACACTGGACAGGATGGCCATAATTTTAAAACCTACCAAGAATAAATGCTGGGGAGGGTGTAGAGAAAAGGGAACTCTTGTACACTGTTGGTTGAAAACTAAATTGGTACAGTCAACATGAAGAACAGTATGGAGGTTCCTTAAACAATTACAAACAGAGCTACCATATGATCCAGCAATCCCACTCATGGATATATGCCAGGAAAATATGAAAACTCTAGTTTGAGAAGATACATGCATCCCAATGTTCATTGCAGCACTATTTATAATAGCCAAGATATGGAAGCAATGTAAATGTCCATCACCAGCTAAACAAGATAAAGAAGATGTGGTATACACTCTCACACACACACACACACACACACACACACACACACACACACACACACAGAGGAATACTACCCAGCCATGAAAAATAATGAAGTAATACCATTTGCAGAAACATGGATGGACCTAGAGATTATCATACTAAGTGGAGTATGTCAGAAAGAGAAAGACAAATGTCCTATGATATTAATTATATGTGGAATCTAAAAAGATGATACAAATGAAATT
The DNA here is from genome assembly GCF_001704415.2 of Capra hircus. Lineage (NCBI taxonomy): Eukaryota > Metazoa > Chordata > Mammalia > Artiodactyla > Bovidae > Capra > Capra hircus. The sequence continues at coordinate 462,643 of NW_017189574.1, read as the reverse complement.
ATTTGCAAAGCAGAAACAGGCTCAGAGAATTAACTTTTGGTTACCAAAGGGGAAAAGCAGGGGAAGGGATAAGTTAGGAGTTTGGGATTAACAGATACACACTACTACGTATAAAATAGTAGTACTGTGGTGTTGGAGAAGAGTCTTGAGAGTCCCTTGGACAGCAAGGAGGCCAAGTCAGTCAGTTCTAAAGAAATCAACCCTGAATATCCATTGGAAGGACTGATGCTAAAGCTGAAGCTCCAATATTTTGGCCACCTGATGTGAAGAGCCAGCTTACTGGAAAAGACCCTGATGCTGGGAAAGACTAAAGACAGAAGGAGAAGAGACTGCTAGAGGGTGAGATGATTGGATGGCATCACTGACTCAACAGACATGAGTTTGAGCAAACTCTGGGAGAGAGTCAAGGACAGGGAAGCCTGGTGTGCTGCAGTCCATGGGGTCACAAAGCCGAACATGACTGAGTGACTGAACAACAATGCATAAAATACATAATTAAGGTCCTACTGTATAGAACAGGGAACTATACTCAATATCTGCAATAACCTATAATGGAAAAGAATCTAAAAGTATTTATGTAGTGAATCACCTTGATGTACACCAGAAACGATGGACACAACATTGTTAACTAACTATGTGAACGTGAGTGAAAGTCACTCAGTCATGTCCGACTCTGCCATCCCATGAACTATACAGCATACATTTCATGGAATTCTCCAGGCCAGAACAGAGGAGTGGGTAGCCTTTCCCTTCTCCAGGGGATCTTTTCGTCCCAGGAATCAAACTGGGGTCTCTTGCATTGCAGGCTGATTCTTTACCAACTGAGTTATGAGGAAAGTCCTAACTATAATTCAATTTAAAAAAAAAAAAAAAAGGTGAAGTTGGAAGAGCAGGCCAGCAGATGGCACAATGAGCAGGCAGCACATTACTGTCAAACTCTAGTTTCATTTCAGACACAAAGCTGGCCCCTTTCCTAAAGCCTCCTCCAAGTGTCATTTGGGGACTCTAGGTGGGCAATACAACAGGCCAAGGCCACCCTCCCCACATCATCTTGTCTTCACTGCCTGCACTACTCCTTCTAAGGCAGTAAGCGAGGGGCCCACACTGCTAAACTCCTGGCGCTTGAAGCTGCCACAGCTCAGGCCACTGGGGAGCTGGTCTGGGCAAACCTGTACCACGTCTTCCTTCTCTGCACAATGCATCAGCAGCAGCCACTCTGCTCAGCCTGGGGGACACTGGGTGCCACAGGGGGCAAATCAACCTACTGCTGGGGGCCAGGAGAATCTGGGCCCAACGCCCTCACCTCTGTGTGTGTTCAGTCGCTAAGTCATGTCCTACTCTTTGTGACCCCATGGAATGCAGCATGCCAGGCTTACCTGTCCTTCACCATCTCCCAGTTTGCTCAAATTCACGTCCATTGAGTTGGTAATGTTATCTAACCATCTCATCCAGTATCCAGGCAATAACTCTCAGGACATAAAGACCTAATGTCATCTCTCTAAACCTCTTTCTGGAGTCAGTAACAACAATTGGAGACCTCCACACAAGCCAGGGGAAGTCAGCCTGCAGAAGACAGTGCCCTTGTCCCATTTAGCGGGGACAGGCACCAGCTGCCAGAGCCACTCATCCTGGAAAGAGCCATGCCGGTCCCCTGACTCACCTGTGCGCCCTTCTTGTCTATCTGCTGCCTGACCCTGTCTATGGGAGGCACACAAAGCTTTGTCCAATCACTGTCTAACCAAATCACTGAATCAATGAATTCTTCTCAGGGAGGGAGGCAATGGCTTGCCTTTTAAACTGCAAGTGAGGGAACTGATCAGCTGCACACAGGGTACAGGCCAGATGCCTTAGAGTCTCCTCTCAGTTGGACCCAGTCTAGTATCCCAGCCCCTTTCCCATGACCTTGATCCAGCTACAGGCCTGAGCTCAGTTCCCTCCATGGGTCTGACCAATCAGGGGTCCCTTCCCCCATTTCCCATCCAAGGAGACCCTTTTTACTACAAGTCCCAGTCCAGATGGCCCTTCATCTGAAAAGCCCTCCATGGTCCCTTGATGTGAGTCAGTATTTGGTCCCCCACTCTACATGCTCCCCAACTTCTGCCTCGTTTCAGGCTCTGAGCTTTACAGATCTGCCCGGAAGATGCACTCCAGCCTCCCAATACCCCAGCCCTGAGTATCACAGGGGTGAGTGGAGACCTGACGCCCTGCACAGTTGAGGAGCCTCTTGCAGGATGGGTGTCCTTGGACTTAAATGTGCTTTGCCTCATGAGGTCTGGCACTCAGACCTGCCCTCTCCCATCAGGTTGTGCTTACACCAGGGCCAGCTGATGGCCAGGTGGCCAGCGCACTGGAAGCAGCTCTCCTGCCCAACCCAGCAGTTGTCTCATGCGAAAGACGCCAAGAGCCCCTCCCATCAGGCTGAGAGCAGGGCAGAGCGTGGTGCCACCCAGCCAAAGGCACTTGGCATCCTGTGTGTACACACAGCCACCGCTCAGGCACCAATTCCTGGTTTTAGTTCTCCCGCTCGGTCAGTAGTGATCATGAGCCTCAGGCACTGTGAGGGCCCGACCACCGGGGCCCACCGTGGACACCTCCAACGCCTGTCTGTGCTCTGCACCTCCTGACGGGCTGGCAGGAACTGTCAGGTCAACATCGCAGGTGCCGGGATGCCCTGCCCACCCTGCCTGCTCCCTCTCCCCTTAGTGGTGAGTCCCCAGTCAGACTCTGGCGCCAACTACCTCCCCCTACCACTCGTGGGAACAGCCTTATGAAGGACCCATCCCAAGAAGGCTGGCCCTGGACTGGTCCGAGGAGAGGTGGCAAGATGGGGCCTTGGTACGTGGTTGACATCCCATGCCCCACTGGTTATAAGATCCCATCCTGGGGGTAGTTGGTGTGCACTCAGCCCTGGGCTCAAGGCAACAGCCCAGCTGCTAGAACTTTTGCTGGTCTGGTGGGGGAGAGGAATTTCCTGGCAGGTGAGAAGATCCAGGCATATGGATCATGGGAGGAATAGAGGGAAGTGACTTCTTTCCTTTGCTGTATGCTGGGCGATGATCAGCCTAGGGTGAAGAACAGTAAATACCAAGACCGGGTCGGCAGGGGGGATGCCAGGGTCTTCCAAGTAGCTGACAAAGCTTCAGGCAGTGGACAAACGTCAGCCCAGGATTCAACAGGAGTGGCTGAACCTCAAAGACACTGAGCGTTCCACCAAGGCAGGCCTGACCCACTGGTATTGGAGGTCTTCTTGGGAAAACCTGCATCCCTGACACAAGGGCCAGGGAGACTGGGAGGCAGGCCCATGAAAACCAAGATTCCCCAGAGGTCTCTTGAACTTCTGAGCCTGCTGCAACAGCCCGCCTCCCCCCCCAAACCCCATAAAGAGCTGGTGCCCCCCCACCCCCGAGGGAGCAAACAGGACTGGCTTCCTTCATCACAGGTGCCCTCCATCCCAGGAAGCAGGGGAGCTGGCTGCCCCTGATCTGCTGCTGCTGCTGCTGCTAAGTCGCTTCAGTCGTGTCCGACTCTGTGCGACTCCAGAGATGGCAGCCCACCAGGCTCCCCCATCCCTGGGCTTCTCCAAGCAAGAACACTGGAGTGGGTTGCCATTTCAGAACCCAAATCACTACCAGCACGACACTCCAGGAACCACGGGAAGAAGTGGTCACCTACTGCCCTGCCGCCAAGGAGAGCAAAGTCATTGTGTAACACAGGCCAGGCTCGCCGGGGCTGGTGATGGAGGAGATGGATGACACCCCTCTCCCTCCGTCTCCACTGCCCAGGGACTGCAGCAGAGCTTGTGGTGTTGCACTGAAAGGCCAGGAGCCAGGGGCCAAGACGAGGGCTGCCGCCACCCAGGAGGCTGGACCTACAGAGCAGGACAGGTGGTCAATACAACTTGGCCTCCTGGGGGCTCAATGGATGGGCAACCAACCAAGGTACAGTCCAAAATGACACTGAAGCCAAGGGCAACTGCCCCAGTAAAAAGGTCGTGGTCCCTCATCCAGGTTTGGCCCCAAAGCCAGTTCTCAGATCTGGAACCAAGGAACGGGGATGGGTGGGTCCCCGGGGGAAGGACCATAGCAAACAGACACCAGAATGACCCCAGCCCCTCCCAAAGGGACCTTGGGCTCTGTGATGGTGAACCCACGCAGGGAGGTGGGACCACCAGAGGGATGCAAGTTGCCACACCTAGGGTCAACTTGACACCTACGTAAGATACCCAGTTTACTCTGACTCTGCAGCCACTTCAGTAGGACCCCATGGGCTGGGGTTTCTGGGCACAGGGGGTCAAGGGGCAAGAGACATGGTGCCAGTCCTGAGGATTTGTCAGTCGGTCTTGAGCTGGGAGAGCCTAGAATGCACAAGAGTCCACTCGCTGAAGTCTTTCACCATGGGTATGGGATGGCAGTGCGCACTCCAGACTGTCCTCCCTTCTCCTCAGTCTCACAAACTAAATATCTGGACTCATTCAGTGGGCCTCAGCAGGGTGTCTGGACACCTCCTCCAGCAGTGGGCTGCTGCGATACGCTCCAACCTGGGTCTCACTGTGCATGCTCAGTTGCTTGTCTGCAGTTCCCCTCCTGGTGGGGCCCAACCATGAGTCCATGGAGGGCAGCCCCACTGACTGTGGTGGCCCCTGGATCTTTCCAGAATGGCAGTGTGAGAGGAGGAGTCATTTTCTCTTGTTCCTTGCAGAGTCTCCTGGGCTGTAAATCTCCATCACTCCTGGGGGATGGGTTTCTATGCTGCGGGGCTGAGGCATCGTGGGGTCCCTGTCCCAGCCATGTGAGGACAGGCCAGCTGCTGTGATGAGCAGAACCAACCCTGAGGGAACCTGCATGTGTGTTTCTCATCAGTTGGGCCCTCCTGGGTCCCCGTGGTCTGAGGCCCCTGCCAAGGAGAAAACCGTGGTGGCTTGGTGTCCAACACTGCTGTCTTGTCACAGGTGGTTTTCTCCCTGTTCCTCTGATCTTCGTGCAGGTGAAGACACCCAGACAATCAGGAGGAAGAGGGCTTTCTCCTCTGGCCACCAAGCAGGCACCCTCTGCTTCGAGAGGTAGGAGCTCTTGAAGCCCCTTCTTGCTCAGTGATTCCACCCACACAGGTGAGATTTGGAGGCATCCAGGAGGAAGAGGTTGAGTTGGCTGAGACACTGACTGGTGGAAACTGGGCAAGCCAGGGATCCAGTCACATACCCCAGTAGAAGACATAGCAATGGCCATGCCCCAGGGGCCAGCCAGGCTGTATGGTAATTAACACAGACCCAGTGAAGAGAGTGACCCTTTGTCACCCAGCAGGTGGGCAAATGTTCAGCGGGATGATGATGCTCGGGGTCAGCCAGTGCGTGAGGACATGGCATGCTTAACTGTGGTTGGGGGAGTGGACACAGGGGAGCCTTTGCAGAAGGCCATTTTCTGGCATGTGTCAGCACCTCGAGTATGTGCCCTGTGCCCCAGGCCTCCTCCTCCAGGGTTCTTCAGTCAGTGAGTGTGTGGTCACATCAAGTGGTTGTATTGGCGCAATGAGTTTTCCCTTCAAGTCAGTAACTTGTGGGACCCCCGACACTGGGAGGTGAAAACAGACACTTGAAGATGTGCAGACATGGAGGAGTGTGCCTGAGATGCTGGGAGTGGAGAAGTCATCCCCACACCCCCTCCTTTGCCCCTGCGGAGAGATGTACATACAGGGCTGACCCTCTGTCTTCATTTGCCGGCAGTCACATCAGGATTGCATTGCGTGGCTCACATTACCAACTGTGTTGGTTCAGAAGGCCGGCAGCCGAGGTCAAGGTGTCAGCTGATGTTGGCGCTCATGAGGTTTGTGGAGAGAGTCTGTCCCATCTCTCCCCTCTCACTTCTGGGGCATTGCTGGCCATGGTAGTCGTGTCTGGGCTTGGAGATCTCTGCCTTCCTCTTCACCCCAGTTTTTCTGTGTGCCTGTCTGTCTCTAAATGTGTCCTTTGTATGGGAACGGCTGTCCTGTTAGAGGAGGATCCATCCTAATCAGCTCACCTGACTTCCATCAGCTCTGTGAAGACCTTTCATTTGTCTGTTTAAGGTCACACCGAGGTACTTGGGATTGAGACCCCAGCACCTGGATTTGAGGGCACACGATGTGACTCCTCACGCCCTACAAAGGCTCTGAGGTAGGAACACACTGGAATGTGCCAAGGATGGAAGGATGGCCTTAATGGCTACTGGGGGTGAATCCAGGGGCGAGGAGAGCAGGCTGCTGGGGCAGGAGCCAAATCACGTGGGGCCTCATGGGCCTGTGAGAACTGTGGCTCTTCTGTGCTTGGGGAAGGAAAGGCCCAGGAGGCCCTAGAATGGGTTCATCTGGGACCTTGTCCCCATCCTCACATCAATGTCGAAATGGAGGCTCCCTTGCAGGTGCTAAGATGCTGCTGAGGTTCAGGCCCGCTGCTCTGCTCTTTTGCAGTCACCCCGCTCCAGTGAACAGGGAGCCCCCTCCAGGTACAAGGAAAGAAGTGAGGATGGAGGTGTGTGGTCAGCTCCCCTGCAGCATGGTTTATCTCTCTGTCTGTTAGCACCTCCTCAGTTGTGGAACCGGGTGACAGTAACCTAGCGGGTTATTTGAGGTTTGAATTCTGTGATCCTGTATGGTGCTGTCCCAGGCCCTGGCGAGGACACAGAGAATGCCCGTCCCAGTAGTTCCTGCTCTCCTTTGTTCTTTCTCTAGGTTCTGAGCAGGGGCTGGGACATCTGCTGACAGTGGAGGCCATGGTGCAGGAAGGGCTGGGAGGAAGGTGGCTCCCAAAGGCATGGGGAAGACTCCTGGCAGGACCATCTGAGGTCCAGGGTGGCCCCAGGGCCGAGGCCAGACAGGTTAGCATGGGTCTGCCCTCAGCAGCCCTTGGCTCAGATGTGGGATCTGCAGACCATGGGCAGAGATGGGACCCAGGAGCTGAAGAGTCTTTGTCAGCTGGGGCTCGGGACAGCCAGGGTCCCTGGGCTGGGAGATGGCATCTGAGGTGCCTGACCACCACTCTGGGCCTCAGTCCCAGTTGTGCTCTGAGGCAAAGGTGGGTCCAGGTCTACACGTGGCACTTGTCTGTGTGTGTGTGTGCATGTGTCTACGTGTGTGTCTGCGTGTGTGTGCCCAGTAGAGACCATGAGAGGCTGCACAGCACCTAGCCTGGGTTGCACACCCCCGCTGCCTGCAGCCGGGCCTGAGCAAGTCCCCTGAGTCCCCAGGGGTGAGCACACCTCTCTGCTGGTGAGTCGCTTGGGGACCTGATGTCCGCAGGCTCCCCACCGGGGGCCTCCTGCTCTGTCCCTGCAGCCTGCAGTGGGCAGACTGAGAGCTGCCCATGGCCTGGTGGGTTCGTGGAGCACCAGGCCTCTCCCTTTCATTTCAGTCCCTCCCTCAATTGGCCTCGCCCCAAATTCCCTTTGCTGAGCTGAGCCCATCTGAAAGGCTCAGACAGAGGAACCAGTTCACCTCGGGTCCCCTCTGTGATACGGTCTTAGTTTCTAGCAGGAATGACTGTGAATCACCTTGCACTCCTTCTGTGTCCTGTCTGCACACAGATCTTGTGGACATTGGGGACACTTTGCTGTGCCCAGAAAACCTAGGACCCAATGAAGTGGAGGAGCTGGAGAATCAAGCCCTGCTACCCTACCTGCAACAGAAGTACCTGACTGCGCTCGCCAACCCACGCTGGCTGCTGCAGCCTGTCCTGGGGAAGGCCGGGAAAGACATCTTCCAGGTAGACATCTTTAAGCACCTGATCCCCTTTGGGCAGGAGGCCTGCCAGACTGAGCACTCGAGAATAAGGTGACGGAGAGACCAGCTCATCATGACACCGCCCAGTCGCCACCACGCCCTAAGCATGCCCATCTGGTTCGGTCTGAATCAGTCCTGCCCTGGGGTGGGCTGGCCACTTGGTGCAAGGCCAGGGGCAGTGACTCCCCTCATGCAGTGCTGCTCTGGACTCAGAGAGAGTCTCTAGGACTTTGACCTTTATGAATATATGGCATTGCCACTTGTTTTGGCCCTGCTGGGTCTGGGTGCTTGAGAGAAATGTGTTGTTAGGAAACTGGTTAGTGTTTTTCCCTCTGTGTTCCGGTCCAAACTGCTTGTTTTGGAACAGTGTCCAGAGGGTGATGGGGGAGCCCGGGGGCTGGGCTGAGCGTCGGCAGGCAGAGAGGCCCACAGGCCCAGAAACAGGCAGCAGTCTGTCCTTGCAGGTGACCCTTGTCCTGCTGTAAAGCGTCCCCTGGCTCACAAAGCCTGTGTGTTGGACACAGTGCCTGGCAGCCTCACATCCAAAGACAGGCTCCTAGATACACCTCTGAGGGCAGAGCAACAAGGGCTGGTGTTCACCTTGTGGAAACTTTGTACTTGTCTTTGGGTTTGGGGTCATGTGTTTTCAAGGCCCTTGGCCTTGGCATGACCCTGTTTTCTGGTGAACCTCTTGGGGAGGCCCCTGGATCAGGAGCTGGAGACACTCAGCTGCTAATCAGAAACTTGTGGCATCATTGGGGGACCCATAAGGAGCCCTTTTTGCTTTAGGGTGAATGACTCATGGGAGATGACACCCTCAAGATCAGGAGCCCAGCTGGGCTGTCTGTTGAGTGGCAGGCAAAGCCCAGGGACCAGCCCATCCTGGGCTCACCTTAATGCTTGGCTTATGAACCAGATCCTTGGCTGAGTGTGTGAAATGCTGCTGCTTCAGATGAAAAGGGACCACAGGGACTGGACCGAAGCCTGCCTGGGACGTGGGCTTCCAGCCTCATCTGGCTCACCCAGTGCCATGTGTGAATAGCATGGATAGATAGAGAGAACACAGACTTGCAGCTCTTGTTCGATTCTTTATTTAGTCCAGTGGAGTTTTGCTTTACTTTATTAGATCCAGAAATCAATTTTTGATTACAAGATAGTGCTCCTGATTCTCTCTAGGAATCTGGGAGCTCAGGGATTGGGCTTGTCCTTGACCTGCTCACAGAGGACACACATAATCTGAGGACTCTCCCTGCTCCTCCTCTGCCTCAGGGGCCTTGTTTGGGGCCATGACGGAAAGGGCTGCTATCAGGATGGAGTAACAGGGGTTGTACAAAGCCATCACTGATTTGTAATCTGGGTACTCTGGGGGGCCTCAGGCAGTTCCCCTGGGCTGTCCTTTCCAGCAGTAGCTGGGTGTACAGACATGGCACTGCTGGATGTACCCTCCCCACTGGGGCTTCCCTGCTCACTGGGGAGATGGTTTCCCCCGGCCCACTCGGCTCCACTGCCCATAGACCAAAGGCGAGAGAGCACAAATGAGTGCCGGCTGGGGTTCTGTGAGCAGTTGGGGTTCTCTTCTGGACTTTCTTGCCCACCTCTTGGGTGCACTGGTTATGTTGGGAGTCAAGGAGAGTGTCTGGTTGCCACCACTCGGTTCTTTCTCTTTGGGGTCGCTATTGAACCGGTGGTGGGCTGAGCAGTTGTTCTGGGGTCATCTTTCTTCTGGATGTTCTGCAGGAGGAGAGGCTTATCTCTCTGAAAATTGGAGTTACAACATATCTGAAAGGAAATGAATCATTTTTGCCATGGTGGGGGAGAGGAGCCCTTCCTCCCCGCTCTCCTCCCCACCACTGTCCTGGCCTTGCCTAAGTATGGAGATAAGGTCTCTTCATTCCCGGTATGTTATGAGGCTCTAGCATTTCACTCCTCGCTTGAGATGTTACTGGACCTCCCTGACATCAAGTGGCCCCTCAGGGTCTGGAGGCACCCCTGCAGGTTCCGGAGTCACCCCTGCAGGTCCCGTCTAAGGGGGTTCATGGAACACAACAGGCTCTGCTTTCTCCTCTTTCATTAGCCACCCTCTCACAAGAAAAATGTTTTCCTGGCAAATGAAACCCATCCAGCACTTGGCTCGCCTAGCCTAGTCTCCCTGGAATGGCTTTCTACGTTACCATCATCCTCTTCCCTGCAGAGCAACCCAGAGGGCAGATTTTGCTGAACCCATAGAGGTTCAGTTCATGGATGAAACGCTTCACACTGTTTGTCTCAAAGATCCTGTCTGCGCCTCTGTGCTAGAGGACCTCCGTCTGGAAGAGATCTGCCTCGATGACCACCATGTCTCCCTTGTTGTGCCCAGAGGTGAAGACCGCATCCTTCACGATCCTCCAGAGCTTCCTGGGGAAGGAAAGCCCTAGGACAGCATTGTTCTCTTCCTCATTGGCCATTTCTGGGTTCGGGCCCTGTGGCGGCAGATTGTCATGGAGGCCTGGATCGGGGCTCTCAGGTTGGTCACCCTGCTTCTCCAGAGCCTCCCTTGAATCCATGTTTGGATCTGGGGAGGAATCACAGGGATCCCCTGCTGTGGGCTCCTCATCAGTTGATAGGGCCAGTAGGGCTGCACGTGCCTCATGGGAGCTCTGACTAACCATGGAGCTGGTCCAGTTCAGGAGCATTCCCTACCCAAGCAGTGAATGCTCAGGGCAGAAGGGCCTCAGACCATGGTCGGGGTGCCCCATAAATAATCTCTGGAGATTCTAGAATCTGTGTCTCGGGCCAGGCAGCCAATTAAGTGGTCAGCTCCCTTAATTGTTTCATGATGTCACAGAGGTGATGTGGAGAGGCAGCCCTGGCCTGGTGTAGGGGAGGAAGGGATGGAGACAGAGATGGGATCTCCAGCTTGTCTCTTGTCTGAAAGTACAGAAAAGTATATTTCAGGTTGCCTGCAAAGGCTCCCATCTGTGGCCAGGCCCCTTGTTTCAGGGAGCCAGGCCCTGGATGGGTTGACAAACGTGCCCCTGGCTCCACTCCCTCCCTACCGACAGGCAGGCTTCTGCTGAAGGGCCAGGCCCTGGTGAGTCCTCGCTCAGCTACCACTGAGAGACCCCAGGGGTCCGATGGGCCCCTGGCAAGTGTCCCTCCCAGAAGATGGGGTCCGTAATGGGCTGTTTGGGCCTAGCCTGAGTTGGTGGTCCCACCTCTCCATCCCCGACCCCAGCCTTGCCCCTCTTCTGGCTTGGTCTCTTCTGGCTGGTGCTGCTGGTTGCTAGGTCCCACTGAGATGGCCCCAAAGTCAGAGTCCTGTTGTCCTGCTTCCCCGCCCCCCAGGTCAAGCTCTCCCCAGAGTAGGGCTATGCTCGAGCACAGTGGGAGCGACCTCACATCCCACTTGACTGTTCCCCAAACACCTGAGATATAGACTACTCATGACGCCGTGTGGGAGGGCACAGCCAGGCGCTCTGCTGAGCTTGCAGCCTCACCAAACTGCCCACACCAGACATCATCCTGCTGCAGATCACAGGCTGCTGTCTTCAGTTTCTACTTCTTCCCATAAAGACCACTCTTGTGGCCCCAGAGTGCTCACTTGGGAACACCTGTGTGTGTGCTTTTCTTGTCCCCCTCCCAGAGTCTTGGATTCAACCTCCCTGAGGCTTCCTCAAAATTCCTGTTTCCTTTTGTCAATGGGTTGAATGGGCTTCTGCTACCCCTGTTCCTGGCCTGCCATGTCCAACTTGGGTCTCCGTGGGCACCTGCCCTTTGAAGGACTTGATTGGGGGCTCAAGGTACAGCTTGTTCTGTTGAAAACAAGCATTTCACTGGTCTTCTATGAGGCCCTCCTCCCTCCTGCTCAGCGAGGAGCTGGTCAACCTGGTAGGTTCAGTTGGGCAGGAGGCCCCATGGCAGCAGCAAGGACAGCGCGCCGCCCTCACGCGTGAGGCGCTGGGACTGGACAGAGATGCTGGCCCCCGGCAGAGTCAGTTCTCAGCAAACCCCAGAGCAGCCCCACAGTGCTTCTGGTTCTCCTGTCCCCTTCCTTCCCTGGGGCAGCTTTTGTCACCTCAGAGGTATCGTTTAGCACTAAGAAGAGGAAGGCAAGAGAAGTCGGAAGGTTGGGCCGTGGCCTGGGGTGGGTGGGAAGGGTGGCGGCTTCAGAAGAATAGAGACCAGGGCTCTGAGCCCACCCCAACCCTCACTAACACATGGTCCTGCAAAGATACCCAAGGGCTGTGGCCTCAGTTCTTCATCTAGGAGGCAAGCGGGTGTGAGGAGCCCCATGTGTTGGGCTGCAGGATGCACCTGAGGGACAGGACAGAGCTAGCAGGGCCTGGCAGCTGTTTGCACTGTGATGGCAGAGCAGGAATCTCTCACATTGTTGCCCCCAGACACTCTTCCACTCTCCACTGTGGGATGGGGTTGGCTGCTTTGTGGTCCAGACATGGCAGAGAATATGACCCTCAATAGGATGTGGAAAAGCGAATCAACCAAACAGGATGTTTCATAAATAAAACTAAGAAACTTTTCTACTTAGACCATAGTGGACCACAGTGTTAGTTGCTCAGTTGTGTCCGACTCTTTGCAACCCCATGGACTGTAGCCTGCCAGTCTCCTCTGTCCATGGAATTCTCCAGGCAGGAATACTAGAGTGGGTTGCCATGCCCTTCTCCAGGCAATTTTCCTGACCCAGGAATCGAACCCAGGTCTCCCACAATGTAAAAAGATTCTTCATCATTTGAGCTACCTGGTAATCCCCATTTCCAGTTAGAGGACCTGTTAAATTTGGATGTGGAGGACTGTTCCAGCAGGACCCAAGCTGCTCTAGGAAATAGAACTAAGAACCACTCTTTGCCTCTGCCTCAGCTGGTCTTCCATCCAAACCATTATTTTCCTTCACGGCAACCTCAACAAAGATCGAGTCCTTGATTACGGTCCTTGATTACGATGGCCAGTTATAATCAAGATAATTTAAAGCTAATTAACACCTTGGGTTCCAGATCCCATGGACCAGGAGAAAGAGGGTACTTCCATGGATTTCTTGGGTACCACTTCAAGGGAGTGCAAAGGAGTTCTGCAGGATTCCTAGCAGATATGGGGTATGAAAATACCTCCTTTGGCTCTATGATCAACAGCAATGCGACAAGAGCCGGGACCCCTTCCTTCCTGTCCCAGAAAGAGATCTCTCTGGGCTTTATCTATGATGAAAAAGGATACCTCACAGCAATGATCCATTTCAGAATTTCCCGTCACCCAAAGAGACACTGTCTGCAAGTCTGAGGGCTGCCACCACCCAGCCTCATCACAATCACATCCCACAGAAGGAACCCAGCTTCTCAAAGCCCCAAACTGCCCTGGCTCAGCCACTGACACTCCAGTGCTCCTCCTGAAGCCCCACCACCCTGCCCTGTGTTGCCTTGTTCAGTGTGACTAGGGGACATCTTTCCACCTTCTTCGTGTGACTGTGGCTGCTAGACCATCGCTCAAGGTGTGGGGTGTCCTGCTTCTCTAGTGTCCCCACTGCTAACATGGCCTTTCACAGAGCAGAGGCTCTGTAAAGGTCTTCAGAATACATAAGCCAGTGAGCAGGAGGCTCAATTAATTATCTTCTACTTCCTTAAATAACCCAAACAAACCCAAATAAACAGAGACAATTTAGTTTTTGAAAATGACACACAAGAAGGACAGAAGCACGAATTCTATGATTACTTTTATCATCTAATTCTTCTTCATCTATTATTGCTAAGTAAGCTCATGTTTCCAAAACAGTTCTAATTCCAATTCCGTTGCATCCTGTTCAGGACCACAAAACACAATGGAAGAGTTTCCAATCTCTTTTACAAAACAGCAAAACTCTTGTTCTTGAACTGGGTAAGTACAAACACACTGTGATCAACATCATTCACAAAGCTAAGACATTGAAGTTTATTTAGCCTTCTGTGACAACAATGAAAGCTTTAAAATTTTCTAAGGAAAACAGAGATGAATCTCCATGTCATTGTAGAGAAGAGGAACCCCAAATTGCTATACACCAGTTTTCCCAACTGGCCCGGGTCCTCATTTCTGAGAAGGCTGAACACTCCCTCTTCAATCACAGAGCAAAGGATCAGACTAGCTGCTGCTCTGGTTCAGGCTGCTGAGTCCTCCTCCCTTGCAGCCTCTGCAGACAATGGAGGGAAGGCCCTCAAAACCCTTTGTTTGAGCAGAAATGCCATGACTTGCCACTTGCTGGTCTCTGTATAGTCCTGGGAACCCCACAGGAACTCGTAGTGGGCAGGTGGCTGTCAAGCACCTGCTGATACTCCAAATACCCCTCCTGCACCCACACTTGGGTCAGCAGCTCCTTGGGCTCCCCAAAGACCCAGTGCTCACTCCCAACACACAGCCCTATCCTGCTGAGTGCTCCCCAGAATGCTTCCTCAGGGGCCCCGTCTCCATTCTGCATGATCAGGGTGAGGAGGCCGGCCTTGGGCAGGCCCTGCCCACCACTCGGCATTGCATCACAGGTGAGGCCCAGGGTGGGGACCATGATGTAGATGTGCTCCCTGGGGTTCACCTCCCTCACCTCCACACCACAGACCAGCTGCAGGCTCTCAGAGGCTTGGCTGAAGACCTCCGAGAAGTGCTCCTGGTTACCCCTGAGGACCTTCTTCAGCATTTCCGCCTGGGAGGTCAGCTCCTTGGCTTGATACTTGAGGAACAGGAACTTCACCAGGTTCCTGCCACCATCTCATTAAGAGCTTCCTGGGGCAAGGCTTCCACAAGGGCAGAGCAGGAGACTGAGGGGACAAGGCTGAGGGGGATGCAGCCTCTCTTGCCTCAGCCCCGAAGAGCTGCACCCCTACTGGGCCCTGGGACTCTCCTGGGTCCTGAAGGTCTTCCTCGGGCTTGCTCAGTTCACTCATCTCGACCACGAGCACGATGCCTGGGATCAAACCACAGACAGAAGTGAGGTTGGGGGACAGATGGGAACCACGGGCCTGGCTGAGGGAGAGAGGGACTGTGAACGGCCTCGACTGAGAACTGCACCCTGTGCGGTCTGACACAGGCCCCTTACAGGTTTCCTCTTGAGGGGTGCTCTCATACCTCACAGGGGTGTGCCTCCAGGGTGGTCAGTGCCCTGGCTACCTGAAGGAGGAAGTGAGGTGGCTCTCCAGGGTGCAGTAAGCACAGCCTGAGATTTCTGGGGCTGACTTAGCAGGGGGATTAGGCCCTTGTGGGGCCCCCTCTGTTCTGGGATGGGGAGCCCCTGGTGCACACTTAGGGCACACTCCTCACCCTGACTCCTAGTACTGCCTGGACCTCCTCTGCTCTCTGACCTTAGGCCATGGGCCTCAGAGCTCTGCCTTCGCCTCCTGGTTCCTGGAGCTCCCGTGAGAGAAATGGAGGGGGCACCTTGGGGGTATCTCATGCATTTCTCAGCCAAGCCTGCTCATACACCCTCTCGCCCTGAGGTGAGTGGTCTCCATCTGTACCCCTGCCTCACTTCTGTGTCTTGTTCAACCCCAGGAATCATGCTCGTGGTCAAGATGAGTGAGCTAAGCAAGCCCAAGGAAGACCTTCAGGACCCAGGCAAGGCTCAGGGCTGGGTGGAGGCGCAGCTCTTGGGGGCTGAGCAGGGGGAGGCCCCACCTGACTTGGCCTCCTACCCCCAGCATCCTCCTCCTCCCCTGGGGAGGCCTTGCCCCAGGAAGTCTGAATGAGATGATGGCTAACCTGATGAAGTTCCTGCTCCTCAAGTATTGAGCCAAGAAGCTGACCTCCCAGGCAGAAAGTCATCAGGGATAACCAGGAGCACTTCCTAGTGGTCTTCAGCCAAGTCTCAGAGTGCCTGCAGTTGGTCTGTGGTGTGGAGGTGAGAGAGGTAAACTCCAGGGAGTACATCTACTTCATGGTCTCTACCCTGGGCCTCACCTGCGATGCAATGCTGAGCGGTGGGCAGGGCCTGCCCAAGGCCGGCCTCCTGGTGCTGGTCCTCAGCCTGAACATGTGGAATGGAGACCGGGCCCCTGAGGAAGCATTCTGGGGAGCACTGAGCAGGATAGGGCTGTGTGTTGGGAGTGAGCATTGTGTCTTTGGGGAGCCCAGGGAGCTGCTGACCCAAGTGTGGGTGCAGGAGGGGTACCTGGAGCACTGGCAGGTGCCTGACAGCCACCCTGCCCACAATGAGTTCCTGCGGAGTCCCTGGGCCTATGGGGAGACCAGCAAGTGGCAAGTCATGGCGTTTCTGCTCAGGGTCAAACAGAGGGCTTTTAGGCCCTTCCCATTCCCTTCTGCAGAGGCTGCAAGGGAGGAGGACTCGGCAGCCTGAGCCAGAGCAGCAGCCAGGCTGATCCTTCTCTCTGTTACTGAAGAGGGATCAGTCAGCTTCTCAGAAATGAGGACCCAGGCCAGTTGGGGGAACTTGTGTGTAGCAATTTGGGGTTCCTGTTGTCTACAATGACATGGAGATTCATCTCTGTTTTCTTTAGAAAATTTTCAAACTTTGATTTCATAGAAGGGTAAATACACTTCAGTGTCTTAGCTTTGTGAGTGATGTTGATCCCAGTGTGTTTATGGTTACCCAGTTCATGAACAAGAGTTTTGCTGTTTTTTTAAAAGAGATTGGGAACACTTTCATTGTTTTGTGGTCCTGAACAAGATACAATGGAATAGGAATTAAAATTGTTTTGAAAATGTGAATTTATTTAGAAATAATATTGAATGAGAAGAATTATATAATAAAAGTAATTATAGTGAATTCATGCTTCTGTCCTTCTTGTCTGTCATTCACAGTAACTAAATTATCTCTGTTTATTGAATTTTACTGGGTTATTAAAGAAAGTATCAGACAATCTGAGCCCCCTGCTCACTAGCTCATTTATTCTGAAGACTTTTACGGAGCCTGTGCTCCATGAAAGGCTGTTAGCAGTGGGGACACTAGGAGAAACAGGACACCCCCACATTTACAGCGATGGTCTAGAGCTGCAGTCACATGAGGTTTGTGTTGGGGGTGAGGGGAATCTCTGAAATGGATCATTGTTGTGAGGTGTCCTTTTGCTTCTTGGATAAACCCCAGGGAGATCTCTTTCTGGGGCAGGAAGGAAGGGGTCCTTGCTCTTGTCCCATAGCTGTTGACCACAGAGATGAAATAGGTGTTTTCCACCCACCATCTGCTAGGAATCCTAGAGAAATGTGAATCTTGCTCTTTTATGTATGGCCCAGTATTCCCTGTGCCCTCCTGTCTCTGCCCTGGGAAGCTGATTACCAAGTACATTGAAATAACAGTTTATTTGGTCATCTGGACTTTATTACTTTCACTTGTGAGCATGGTCTAGATTTCATTTAGATGAAATGAGTGGAGAGAAGCTACAAAAGTGGACAGGACCTGCTGTGTGACTAGAATCCTGGGATCTTTGAGTGAGCTGTTCCCAGCTGGGAAAGACACTGCTCCCCATCCTCAAACCCTCACAAACACCCAAACTGAATAATTTATCACCGGGGAGGAAAACACACAGAACAGCAATTCTGAGTGGTTTTCTATTTCATTTCCTATTGAGCTGCTAATTCTCCAAGGTGTCTTAAAAAGAAAACAATTTCTAGAGGAGAGAGGGACAGAGTCTGAGATCCAAATAACACTAGAAATAAGTAGTAGCCAGGAAAGATGCAACATCTGCCAATGTCCCTGGGTTCAGGCAGGTTGAGAAGTGTGGAGGCAGCAGAGACACAGGTTAAGGCTGTGCCTGGCATCAAAAGGCGGGAGCGACTTCTGGGCCTAAGGAGGTGGTGAGGTCACTGCAGTGGGGGGTGTGAATGGGTGCAGGGGGCCGAGGGGGCAGCTCTGTGCTGAGTGCCAGAGAACAACGGGAACAGGAGACGTGATTCTGCCCACATATGTGGCAGCTGCCAGATAGTCAGTGGACTCTTGGAAAAGGTGGAGAATTTCAAGACCCATGTGACCTGCTCAGACTCTCCTCCCAAAACAAAGGAGATTTTTAACCGGTGCTCTTCGTTGAGCATCTGCTAGGCAGTATACAATTGGAGAGATGTCAGGTGCTCGGCCACCTCTTGTCTTCCTCTCTCCCTGCACACATGGGAACACCACCCTGCCAGGCCTCTTCACTTAGGAAGGGTCATGTGATGACCTGTGACCAGTGAATTTTGAGCAGAAGCATTTTTGTCAGGACCATTTGTTTTGAAGGGACATAGGCCCCTGGGGGTTGATCCTCAAGTCAGGACAACACACATAGACCACTCCGAGTGTGGTTCCTCTCCCAGAGACTAAAGTCTTGCGTCTCTGACCCTTGAGAGAGGCTGCCCCACAGGAAGCTGGCTGCAGGGATTTCTCTCACCTCTCACACAGACACACACCCCCGCCCCCGCCCCCCATGAGCTTCACTGTCAGCCCCCTCGGGGCTGTGCTCAGTCCCCATCAGGAGGCCAGCAGCCAGCTGCCAAAGGCCCGTGTTGGGGTTGGGGGCATCCTCCTCTTGGGGCCCAGCCCCGAGGGCCCCCACCCCTGCTGCCCACAGTGCCCCCTCTCCCCAGAACCTGGCCTTGGGATTTGTCCTGCCTGTCCCCCAACTGAGAGCGGCTTAGGCCCTGGTCCTGATGACCTCACGTTGTATCTTTATCTGGAAGTCCCAGGGCAGCATCCCCTTCCACTGTGCTTCAGCTGGAGCCAGCAGGACTTAATGCAGCCTGTAGGCGAGTCTCCTGGTGGTGGGTCAGTAGTAATCATTGCCATGGAAGTGCGGGGCACATCTCTATGATCCCGAGGTGTATCAGACCATTCCCTGTGGAATCCCACATGTTGGAGTAAACTCAGGGTCTTGTGAATGTGACTGTGAGGTCCTGGCTTTTGAGCCTGAGTGTAAGAGGCAGAGGGGTGCCTGGTCAGCCATGTGTGTAGCCAGCTAGGACTTTGGTGTCCCTGTTATGGCTGTTTGAGCAGAGGATAGGCTCTAGCAGTTGGCAGGGTTGGTCCCCAGGACACTCTCCCAGGCACCAGAGGCCCCAGACTCCAATGAGGATTCAGAAAGGATCCAGGCAGGGGAGGACTGTGGGGTCCTGGGGGTACAGGCTGCAAAGAGGGTTGGCTGCCCCAGAGAGGTGGAAGCAGCAAGCCCCTGGAGATCTCATCAGACCTGCCCGGGGCTGGCCGGGAGAGGGAAGGGGGAGCAGATGCCACTGCAGATGAGCTGCTGCCCCGGCCTCCATGAGGGCATCTGTGCTGTGGGGCCAAGGCTGGGACCACAGCCTCAGAGGGCACTCCAGGATGTATATGTGACAGCTCTCATAACAGGTACTCCTCATGCCCCTCATTGGATATGACTGCTAGGTGTGGATGGGTTCTTGCTCTGGGTACATAAGAACCTCAGGCCTTTGGCTGCTAGGAGGCGCAAACTGCCCCCCCTCCATCCCCATCCCTACCGACTTATCTGGAGGTCATTTCCAGGATCCAGCATCTTCTGCAGCAGTCTCTGTGTGGACACACACCACCCTGTTCCCCAGCTAATCTTGCCCAGGGCATCACAGATTGGACAGGCACCTCCCCTGGCTTAAGGAGTCTCAGTGAATGTTCTGCTCCTCTGAGAAGTCCCTGTGTTTCCTTATGGCTTCTCTGGAGGCTCAGTGTTAAAGAATCTGCCTGCAATGTGGGAGATGCAAGTTCGATCCCTAGGTGGGGAGATACCCTGGAGGAAGAAATGGCAGCTCACTCTAGTATTCTTGCCTGGGAATTCCCATGGACAGAGGAGCCCCGGGGGATTACATTCCTGGGGTTGTAAAGAGTTGGACATGACTGAGTGAATGAACACTCACATGTATGCACAGCTAAAGTTTGCTCTGGACCCTTGTATCCTTGGCAACAATCTGAGTCCTGCCTGGATCTTGACAGACTTCTGTGGCAAATAACACTGGCAGATGTCTTAAAGTGGTTTTCTAGCAAATACAGGGTTCCAGGTCTATACCTGGCCTCGGTTGGGGGCTCTCCCCAGGGGGCTCTCCCAGGAAAAGCAGGTATTCTTTGTGTCTATTCATGAAATGAACTGACTGATGGGTGACAGTACTAGCCCAGGGGGAGTTCAGCAAGCGTGACAATAGCAGCCATAACAAGAGCAACCCAGGGCATTCCGGGGGAGGGGCATTTCCCAGGGAGGGGGTGGGGAGGCACCATCTTCTCCAGTAGACGCTGCGTAAGCACAAACCACCCAGGCACCCAGGTCATTCTCACCAAGGTGGGGCCAAGCACAAGGAGCTCCCTGCCCATCAGAGTGAAGCTCTCGCATTCTCTAAGTGCCCTGAGCCTGCCCCTTTAGGTGCTGGTGGGAGTTGTCTCAGCCACGGTTCTTTTCCGGAGAAGCCCCCATTCCCCAGCCACAGCTGATGTCTGTTCTGACCTCTAGCCTCCTTGGCAAAGGACTGACCTCCTGTCTGGCTCTCACCTACCCTCCTCTGTGGCAAATATCACTGGCTACTGCTTTAGGGACCTTCATGAGCAAGGAAGGAATCCTAGGCCTTTGCTTGTCCTGGATCCCTGAGCTAGGCCTGGGTACAGGGATAGGGCTGGGATGGTGGTGGGATGCTGGATGTGAAGCCAAGTGATACTCACAGGATTACATCTGGGTGGAAAGCCACGTGTGCTCAAGCATCCAGAAGGAGGGGCATCTCAACGACCCACATTCTCAGACACTCACCCTGCTTTGGATGAGAGTCCACCAGCCCTGCAATCACTGTCCTTTAAAGGACAGGCTTCCCCTTGCCTGACATTCAGTCTGCCCGGAGCAGTGAGCCTGCAGGAGAACATGGAACTCCACAGCAGCTGGGAGAGAAGGGAGGAGAGTGGGCATGGAATGAGAGAGCAGGACTGTAGCCTGAACATAAGAGCAGCCTTCAGTGGGCTGTGCCTCCAAGCCTCCATGTCCAGGAGCCTTCTCCATCCTGACAATCTCTGTGCTAGATCTCACCCGTCATCCAGGGTCTCATTTTCATTCCAGGGGAGATGGTGTCTTGAGGGGTTTAGGAGAGTTGCTGTGGGCAGGGTCCAATGTCAGGCTCTCTGTAGAATGGAGACTGTAACAGTACAACTTCTGAACCTTGATATGAGATTATATTAGGTTCCTAGAGCTGTCCAACAAGGCACCACAAATTGGCGGGTGGGGGCAGGGAGGGGGGTTTGTGACTTCTCTCTCTTTCTTCAAGGCTCAAGTGATTTTTCTGAAAATCACAGTGCTGGTAGGGCCATGCTCCCTCTGATGGCTCTGGAGGAGGATTTTTCTTGTTTCTTCCATCTTGTGATGTCTCCAAGTGTTCCCTGGTTTATGGCTGGATTACTCCAGGCTCTGCTTTCATGCTCTCGTGGCTGTCTCCCCTCTGGATATGCCTATGTTCAATTTGCCCTCTTCCTATAAAGATAACAATCCTATGAGATAGAGTTCAGTTCAGTCTCTCAGTCATGTCCGACTCTGCGACCCCATGGATTACAGCATGCCAGGCCTCCCTATCCATCATCAACTTCCAGAGTTTATTCAAACTCATGTCCGTTGTGTCAGTGATGCCATCAAGCCATCTCATCCTCTGTCGTCCCCTTCTCCTCCCGCCTTCAATCTTTCCCAGAATCAGGGTCTTTTCAAATGAGTCAGTTCATTGCATCAGGTGGCCAAATTATTGGAGTTTCAGTTTCAACATCAGTCCTTCCAATAAATATTCAGGACTGATTTCCTTTAGGATTGACTGGTTGGATCTCCTTGCAGTCCAAGTCTTCTCCAACACCACAGTTGAAAAGCATCCATTCTTTGGCGCTCAGCTTTCTTTATAGTCCAGCTCTCACATCCATACATGACTGCTGGAAAACCATAGCCTTGACTAGATGGACCTTTGTTGGCAAAGTAATGTCTCTGCTTTTTAATATGCTGTCTAGGTTGCTCATAACTTTTCTTCCAAGGAGTAAGCGTCTTTTAATTTCATGGCTGCAGTCACCATCTGCAGTGATTTTGGAACCCCCCAAAATAAAGTCTGCCACCTTTTCCATTGTTTCCCCATCTATTTGCCATGAAGTGATGGGACCAGATGCCATGATCTTAGTTTTCTGAACATTTAAGCCAACTTTTTCACTTTCATCAAGAGGCTCTTTAGTTCTTCTTCACTTTCTGCTATAAGGGTGGTGTCATCTGCATATCTGAGGTTAATGATATTTATCCCGGCAATCTTGATTCCAGCTTGTGCTTCACCCAGCCCAGCATTTCTCACAATGTACTCTGCATATAAGTTAAATAAGCAGGGTGACAGTATACATCCTTGACACACTCCTTTCCCAATTTGGAACCAGTCCATTTTTCCATGTTCAGATCTAACTGTTGTTTCTTGACCTGCATACAGGTTTCTCAGGAGGCAAGTAAGGTGGTCTGGTATTCCCATCTCTTTGAGAATTTTCCACAGTTTGTTGTGATCCACACAGTCAAAGGCACTGGCAAGTCAATAAAGCAGAAATAGATGTTTCTCTGGAACTCTCTTGCTTTTTCAATGATCCACCTGTTGTTGACAGTTTGATCTCTGATTCCTCTGCCTTTTCCAAACCCAGCTTGGACATCTGGAAGTTCACGGGTTAACGTACTGTTGAAGTCTGGCTTGGAGAATTTTGAGCATTACTTTACTAGTGTGTGAGATGACTGCAATTGTGTAGTAGTTTGAACATTCTTTGCCATTGCCTTTCTTTGGGATTGGAATGAAAACTATGGGATCAGGCCCAGTCTAATGACCTCATCTTAATGTGACTATATCTGCACAGACCCTATTTCCCCTTCCGTTCCCCTGGAAGCTATGGGGATGAAGATTTCAGCATACCTTTTGGGGATATAATTCAAACCCTAACAATTATGATACAAGGTGTTACCTGCATATGAAGTGGCTGATCCAGAGTTGCTGCTCAGTGACAAGGGGTTATTGTTACTGAGTATTCAAAATGTACCTTCCCCCACATTTTAATATTCCCATATCTATGTATGTCTAAGGATCCATTTATGCATTGCTTGATGCATATTTTTCTCTTTCCAGTTAAAATATTATCAAATGGATGACCTATCTCATGTCTGTGCAAACATGGTTTAACTTGTTCTATAATAAGATTCAAAAAGCCTCAGCATGTCCATGCCCTGGGAGAAGGGGAGGGCAGCTGCCCACAGATAATGCCTGTAGCTACTGGAAACTTAGGAAGCAGAGATCATGGTTCTGACAGAGGTGGGGGACCCAGGGTGAGGTCTAGGGTGTGGGGAAACTGCTTGCTAGCGTGGCTCTTGTGTAGGTTGGACTCCCAAATTCATTTCCTGAGCACCTATGATCTAAGGGGCTGCAGGGAGGCTCAGCTGTTAGGACACAGAGTTTGGGGAGAGCACTACCCCCTTCCAATGCAGAGAGGTCAGGGCAGGGTGGAGCGCTGTGTGTGGGGCTGGAGAAAACATTTTAGGAGGTGGCAGGATCCCACTGTAGACGGGAGACTTTGACAGAGCAGTCTATCCATCTGACAAATGTCTACAGCTGCTTGACTGTTCCAAATGGTGCTTCTCAGAAGCCCTGGGACACTTTCCTGGAGTCTCTGGTGGCAAGAGAGGTCCACAGCAGAAGCCACAGGGATATACATCCTGGTGGCTCTAGAGGCCCAGACACAGCCTCCCTGCTTGACCTTCCAACAGGAAATGGTCCCTGCTTGCTTTAGTGGGTGGCTTGCTCCAGGAGAGGTGTTCATCCACTGGCTCCCAGGGATAAGTGACAAGAGGGCCAGAGGGGCCTGGACACACCCCTCTCTCTTGTCCCAGCAGCAGCAGTATGCTAATCCTAAGGGATTCCTCCCAGCAAGGGGTGGCCTTTCTGATCTCTGGAGGAAGATGTAGTGGGGGAGGGAGGCGAAGTTCAAGCAGAACGGAAGCCCCTCCCTGAGCTCCTCAAGCCCCCAAACCCAGCCTCTGCCAGGGAGCTCTCAGGGCACAAAAGACTAGGCACTCATGGAGTCTAGCTAAAGGAGCCAGAAACAAAGGGTCCTCTCTGGAAGTGGGCATGGGCATGGGGGGTTGCATCATATAAGTGAAGTCTTGGGACTCCAGGGATTTTCTCATTGGTGGCATTCAGGATGAGCCCTTTCAGGAACTCAAGAGTGCAGAATTTCAGGTCGAGAGGGCCAGCACAGTAATACAATTCACGCCCCAACCGCTCAAGCCAAAGAAGCTGAAGTCAACAGTTCTATGAAGACCTACAAGACCTTCCAGAACTAACACCAAAAAAAAAGATGTCCTATTCATCATAGGGAATTGGAATGCAAAAGTAGGAAGTCAAGAGATGCCTGGAGTAACAGGCAAGTTTGGCCTTGTAGTACAAAATGAAGCAGGACAAACATGAACAAAGCTTTGTCAGGAGAAAGCACTTGTCATAGCAGATACCCTCTTTCAACAACACAAAAGATGATTCTACACCTGAACATAACCAGATGATCAATATTGAAATCAGATTGATTATATTCTTTGCAGCTGAAGGTGGAGCAGCTCTATACAGTCAGCAAAAGCAAAACATGGAGCTGACTGTGGCTCAGATCATGAACTCCTTATTGCCAAATTCAGACTTAAACTGAAGAAAGTAGGCAAAACCACTAGGCCATTCAGGTATGACCTAAATCAAATCCCTTATGATTATACAGTGCAGGTGACAAATAGATTCAAGTGACTAGGTCTGGTAGACAGTGTGCCTGAAGAACTACTGACAAAGGTTTGTTTGCATCATTGTACAGGAGGTGATGACTAAAATAATCCCAAAGAAAAAGAAATGTAAGAAGGCTGAATGGTTGTTTGAGGAGGCTTTACAAATAGCTGATAAAAGAAGACAAGTGAAAGGCAGAGGAGAAAGGGAAAGATATACCCAACTGAATGCAGAGTTCTCAAGAGTAGCAAGAAGAGATAAGAAAGACTTCTTAAGTGAACAGTGCAAAGAAATAGAGGAAAACAGTAGAATGGGAAAGACTAGAGATCTCTTCAAGAAAACTGGAGATATCAAGGGAAAATTTCATGCAAAGATGGGCACAACAAAGGACAGAAACAGAAAGGACCTAACTGAAACAAAAGAGATTAAGAAGAGGTGGCAAGAATACACAGAAGACCTGTACAAAAAAGGTCTTAATGACCTGGATAACCAGGATGGTGTGACCACTCAGCTGGAGAAAGACATCTGGGATGTGAAGTCAAGTGGACTTTAGGCAGCATTACCATGGACAAAGATAGTAAGGGTGATGGAATTCCCGTTGTTGTTGTTCAGTCGATCAGTTGTATCCGACTCTTTGCCACCCCATGGACTGCAGCATGACAGGCTTCCCTGTCCTTCACTATCACCTGAAGCTTGCTCAAACTCATGTCCATTGAGTCTGTGATGCCAACCAACCATCTCCTCCTCTGTCATCCCCTTCTCCTCCTGCCTTCAATCTTGCCAAGCATCAAGGTCTTTTCCAATGAGTCAGCTCTTCACATCAGGTGGCCAAAGTATTGGCGCTTCAGCCTCAGTATCAGTCTTTACAATGAAAATTCAGGACTGATTTCCTTTAGGATTGACTGGTTTGATCTCTTTACAGTCCCAAGGACTTTCAGGAGTCTTCTCCAACCCAAAGTTCAAAAGCATAAATTTTTTGCCATTCAGCCTTCTTTATGGTTCAACTCACATCCATACATGACTACTGGAAAAATCATAGATTTGACTATATGGATCTTTGTCAGCAAAGTAATGTCTCTGCTATTTTAATATGCTATCTAGGTTTATCATAGCTTTTCTTCAAAGGAACAAGTGTCTTTTAATTTCATGACTACAGTCACAATCTGCCCTCCAAATTAAAGTCTGTCACTGTTTCCATTGTTTTCCCATCTATTTGCCATGAAGTGATGGGACTGGATGTCATGATCTTAGTTTTCTGTGGAGTTTTAAGCCAGCTTTTTCACTCTCCTCATTCACCTTCATCAAGAGGCTCTTTAGTTCCTCTTCACCTTCTGCCATAAGCATGGTGGCATCTTCATATCTGAGCTTATTGATATTTCTCCCAGCAATCTTGATTCCAGCTTGTGATTCATCCAGACTGGCATTTCCCATGATGTACTCTACATATAAGTTAAATAAGCAGGGTGATAATATACAGCCTTGAAACACTCCTTTCCAGTCCATTGTTCCACATTCAGATCTAATTGTTGCTTCTTGACCTGCATACAGGTTTCTCAGGAGGCATTTCATGTGGTCTGGTATTCCCATCTCTTTTAAGAATTTTCCACAGTTTGTTGTGATCCACACAGTCAAAGTCTTTAATGTAGTCAATGAACCAGAATTACATATTTTTCTGAAATTCTCTTGCTTTTTCTATGACCCAATGGATGTTGGTAATTTGATATCTGATTCCTCTGCCTTTTCTAAATCCAGCTTGTACAGCTGGAAGTTCTCAGCTCACATACTGTTGAAGCCTAGCTTAGAAAATTTTGAACATTACTTTGCTGGTAAGTAAAATGAGTGCAATTGTGTGGTAGTGTGAACCTGCTTTGCCACTGCCCTTCTTTGAGATTGGAATAAAAACTGATCTTTTCCAATCCTGTGGCCACTGATGGGTTTTCCAAATTTCCTGGCATATTGAGTGCAGCACTTTTAGAGCATTATCTTTTAGGATTTAAAGTAGCTCAGCTGGAATCCCATCACTCCGCTAGCTTTGTAGTGATTCTCCCTAAGGCCCACTGGACTTTGCACTCCAGGATGTCTGGCTCTAAGTGAGTGATCACACCATAGTGATAATCTGGGTCATTAAGATCTTTTTTTAATAGATCTGTGTATTCTTGCCACCTCTTCTTAATCTCTTCTGCTTCTATTAGGCCCATACTGTTTCTGTCCTTTATTGTGCCTGTCTTTGCATGAAAAATCTCTAATTTTCTTGAAGAGATCTCTTATTTTTCCCATTCCAGCTGAGCTATTTCAAATCCAAAAAGATGATGCTGTGAAAGTGCTGGACTCAATATGGCAGCCAACTGGGAAAAATCAGCAGTGACCACAGGACTGGAAAAGACCGGTTTTCATTCCAATCCCAGAGAAGGGCAATGTCAAAGCATGTTCAAACTACCACACAATTGTACTCAATTCACGTGCTAGCAATGTAATGCTCAAAATCCTTCAAGCTAGGCTTCAACAGTACGTGAACCAAGAACTTCCAGATGTTCAAGATGGACTGAGGAAAGGCAGAGAAATGAGAGATCAAATTGCCAACTTCTGTTGGATTATGGAGAAAGCAAGATAATTCCAGAAAAACATGTACTTCTGGTTCATTGACTACACTAAAGCCTTTGACTGTGTGGATCACGACAAACTGTGGAAAATTCTTAAAGAGATGGGAATACCAGACCACATGAAATGCCTCCTGAGAAACCTGTATGCAGGTCAAGAAGCAACAATTGACTGGTTCCAAATTCGGAAAGGAGTATGTCAAGGCTGTGTACTGTCACCCTATTTATTTAACCTATATGGATAGTACATCATGGGAAATGCCAGGCTGGATGAAGCACAAGCTGGAATCAAGATTTGTGGGAGAAATAACAACCTCAGATAAGCAGATGATACCACTCTAATAGCAGAAAATGAAGAGGAACTAAAGAGCCTCTTGATGAAGGTAAAGAGGAGAGTGAAAAGCTGGCTTAAATCTCAACAGAAAACTGAGATCATGGCATCCTTTCCCATCACTTCATGGCAAATAGATGGGAAAACAATGGAAACAGTGACAGACTTTATTTTTCTGGGTTCTAAAATCACTGCAAATGGTGACCTCAGGCATGAAATTAAGACACTTGTTCCTTCAAAGAAAAGCTATGACAAACGTAGACAGCATATTAAAAAGCAGAGCCCTCACGTTGCCTAAAAAGGTCTGTCTAGTCAAATCTGTGATTTTTCCAGTACTCATATATGGATGTGAGAGTTGGACCATATAGAAGGCTGAATGCCAAAAAAAATGATGCTTTTGAACTGTGATGATGGAGAAGACTCTTGAGAGTCACCTGGACAGCAAGGAGATCGAACCAGTCAATCCTAAAGGAAATCAACCCTGAATATTCCTTGGAAGGACTGATGCTGAAGCTCCAATACTTTGGCCACCTGATGCGAAGGGCCAACTCATTGGAAAAGACCCTGATGCTGGGAAAGATTGAGGGCAGGAGTAGAAGAGGGTGGTAGAGGATGAGATGGGGTTTGATGGCATCATCAACTCAATGGACATTAATCTGAGCAAACTCCGGGACATGAAGGACAGGGAAGTCTGGTGTTCTGCAGTCCATGGGTCACAAAGAGTCAGACACAACTGAAGGACTGAACAACAACAAGGGCCAGCCTGGCTGAAGAAGCTCTAAAGCAGGTTCCCCAGGAACCCTGGGGTAGGCCCTGTCCCCCAGTAGGCCTGGCATTGGCTCCTAGCTATCCCTCTCTCCACTGGAGGGACAGCGACACTGGTCTGAGTCTTCTGTGTCCCCTTCATTCTGCTGCTGTGGTTGCCTGGAGGAGCAGCCCTGGTGGCATGGACAGCTGGGCAACAACTCTTTTGTTCCCTTACCCACGTCTTCCATGACCAGAGTGTCTGAAGGCAGCATTGGCTCCTCTTAGGGCCCTGCTCTTTAGAAGCCCACCTTCCACCCACCACATTGGAGTCAATGTGAATGTTGAATTGGAAAAGTCACCTACTTATCCGAAGCGTAGCATAAATCCAAGGTGGTCTTTAAAACCATGATCCAGATATACATTGAAGTTTCTTGAACTCAGTAACACGTGTCCACTCCAAAGCCACATGGATATGCTTTCTGGTTTACTTGGAGTTCATGCCTTTTCGATCCAGAACCATTTCAGGCCTTTGTATGAAGATTATTGGCAGCCTCTAAGTAAGGCGGCCCTAAAATGTGGTAGCCAGTCCAGGCTGGCTAGAGATGATGAAGGTGTCATCCTTTGCATGGCTCAGGGGCTTTCCTCAATGCTCGGGTCACTCATGGATTTGTCCACACAGGCCATTGAAGCTTTGGGCTGCTGCACATGGTCAGACACTGAATGAGGGGTCTGAGGTGGGCAGCAGATTGGCAGCAGAGTCTTTTGTACTTGGAGAGAGGACAAGAGGGTCACGTGGATGCTCTGAATCTTATTTCCATGGGAGCCCCAGAAAAATACATGGCAGGGCCACCAGTGAAGTTGAGGCAGTCCAGGTACCTCCACTTCTCAAAGGTTCAGGATGGGAGGCTTGGGTAGTCCAATTTTTCCTATATGTCCTCATGGACAGGCCTTTATGCTCCTTTGGCAACTTGGCTTGTCAGGGCAAAAGAATACAGTGACAGCTGTTTGTGCATTGGCATCCTGTTCCCCCAGGCTAGGCAGCCCCCACAGGTTGATCATCTTGGATGTGGGGGGTACTACCAGTCTACAGAGCAGTGGCTCAGCTCTGAGATCCTCTGGGACCTCACCAAGGTAGTGCCTGCTCTCAAGGCTGTGGAGTCTGAGCAGCCTGTTTGGTCTCTGTCCATGAATCTCTTGAAAGGGCAACAGTACCTGGTACTCAAGCGTCTTAACTGACCAACAATCTCAATCTTAATGCCTGTTTGGAGTGAGGCCACTAGTAAGGAAGTGGTGCTGGCCAATCTGGTCACTGGCAAGTATCTCTTTTTTTGCAGAATGTGGGCTGCATGTTTGTCAGGAACTCCAAGTCCTACCTCCTTAGTTGCTGGGCAGCTCAGGGCACATTATACAAGCTTTTCTGTGCCTCAGCTTTCCTTTCTGTATTTCTATGCTCATTGAGAACCTCCTCAGGGGCAGACAAAGGACTCCACTGGAAGGATGGGCTGGGGAGATAGACTCAAACTCTACCTCTGGTGTTTCAGCAGCTAACAAACTTGATTCAGGTCACTAATCCTTAAAAACAGCTCATATAATAGTACCCATTCCCTAGTGGGTTTGGGAAGCCTAATTACCACTTGTGAAATGTTTTTCAAGTTCTCAGAAGAAAGGTAATACATCATGGCAAAGTATGACTCTCATAATTGTGATATTCTCAAGCTGCCTCCAGGGCTAAATCCTATAAAATTGCCATTTGAGAAAATGCAATTGTAACAAAGTACAACTATTACCCATAATGATATGAGACTAATGTCTAAGGTATTCCTGTGCCCATGGAAAACTGGTATCAGCCCGGAAGTGAAGAAGGTAGACTAGGCCACCTGCTTGAGCTTGTTCTGCTAATTTCAAAAGTTAACAGACTCCTTGAAGAGAGGCCCCTTTAGAAGCACCAGATAGCAACAGTGTTCTCTGAGCACCGAGTGTGCACCAGGCAGTGTGTTATGCACGCTATCTCACCAAATCTTGGGAAGTTTAGGAAGTAGGTTTTATTATCTCTGTTTTGCAGAGGAGAAGAAAATGAGACTCAAAGATGTTGACTTGCCCAGGGAAAATGAACCCGGCAGTTATAAATAGGATGGCTCATAGTGGAGGAAGAGCTGGGCCAGGTGGGACGCGACCACAGAGTCTAGGCAGGAGCCAAGGAGACTTTGAACTAGGTTAGCAAAGCCAGGATAACTTCCAGATATCCAGTTTGGGCACCCCACCTTGCAACCAAGCCGGTGACTAGGTCTGCTGCCAACGCAGAGAGGCAACCGAGGAGGGGAAGGTCGTAGGGAGGGCGGATGACTTTGGAGCAGGGTGGCCTCTGAGTTTGGGACGGCCAGCATATCTCCACGCGCTGACGTGGGCCTTGGGAGGGAATTTGAGAAGCAGTCATTGACACGCTTGACAGGTGAAGCCTGGGAGGAGATCACCAAAATGCAACGTGATTCCCGGGGTCACTACCCTCAAGGCTCAGTTCTTGCTGAGGGAAACCTCCAGAAGGCAGCGCGGGCCAAGGTGTCAGGGGTCCACGAAGACCTCCCCGCGGGAGTCCCGGGCGGACGCTCCCTCCCCGTGGGCCTGCGCAGAGTCAGCAGCCCTGTTTGGTTCTCCGTGCCCTCCCTCCGGTCCCCTATCCCTCCGGCCTCCGTCGTCCCCGCCACCTCCTTGGCCCGGTGGGGGGCCGAGGGCCGGGACCTTCGCGCACCGGGAGCGGGGACACCGGCGTCGCGCGTTGCCCACCGCGCTCCTCGGGCCGGCGGGGCGGGGCTCAGGGCGCATGCGCAGCGGCCTTACGGAAGCCCGGAAGGAGGGGAGGGAGGTGCAACTCAGGTTTCTCCGGGAGGCGGCGGCGGCGACGACGGTTACGCGGCCAGCGCTGGCACCATGTACCCGCTGTAACGCGCAGACCGCGCTGCGCGGGGGGGCGGGGGGAGGAGGAGGAGGACGCCGCGGTGAGTTCTCCGCCATGAACCTGAGGGGCCTCTTCCAGGACTTCAACCCGAGGTGAGGCGCCGCCCGCACGGCTTGGGGAGGCGCGGCGGCCGTGATGCCGCGGTGGGCGACGGGGCCTGCCCGAGCCTCCTCGGAAAACCGATCGGCCCCGGCGCCGACCCGCTGCTCCTCCCGCGTCCGCTACATTCAACCTCCGGCCCACCGTCCCTTCTAGAACCTCCCGGCCGCGGCCCCAGCCCTGCCGGAACTCCGCTCCCCTCCGCTCGCCCTCCCTTGTCGATGTCCCAACTTCCCTCTCACCACTCCATCTTCTGGCACCCACTGCCTGCCTCCGTTCGCCGGGCCAGGGCCGCTTCGCTTGACCCGACACCCCTACCCCCTACCCCAGCTGTTTTCTCCAGTTCCTCCCAGCCCTTGAGGTTTGCCTTGGACGTTTGCCCAAACCTCGCTTGTTTGCTTCTTTGTGGAACTGATATCTGAAATACTGTTGAATCCTTGGAGTCCGTGTCAGGGTATGGCGGGACCTTACGTAATGCTTTCTGGGGGGATAAACCTGACAATTTTCCGTGCGTGTTGTCTCATCAGTCTTGATTATATGTTTATTTGCAGGAAGTAGATATTGCCGTTCTGTTTCCCAGATGGGGACTAGCGAGTGGACAGGATGGAAGGCACTCAGGCTAAGGAATCGAGCGTCTCTCCTTGCACTTGCCCAAGTGTTCTGTAACTCTCTTATGTCCCCAGACTGTGAACTCCCTAAAGCAGAGATGGTCTCCTACTCAGTTCTCTATTCCCAACAGGCCCCGCTGTGTCTGACACACATAGGAGCCACTTGTAAAATATGGAACTAAACTGAACCCAAAGACCTGGGTTGGAGACCAGGCCATATGTAACTGGGGGATTTTCTGCTCATGTGAAAAATAAGGAGTTGGTCTAGCTGATCTCTTAAGTCCACTGCCCTGTGAAGGGAGTGCCCTGTCTCTCATATTTACTGTTTGGAAACCACTCACTTGATGAACCTTTCCTATGCTGGGTCCTGGGCTGGGGACTTCAGATGCTGGGAGGGCCCATGGGAATGGAGAAGGGCAGGGAAATAGATGATTTATGGCAGTGTGCAGTGTTGTACTGTGTCAGCCCGGAGAGACCACTGTCCAGGCTGCTTGTGGGGGATGCAGGGAAGTCTTGAGGGAGAGATAGAGGATGAGTGTGTGTGTTGGGAGTGCCGTCTCCTTAGGGATGGTGACGTTTTAAGCTGCGAGCCACTGTGACTTCCTGAGTGCTCTTACTCCTCTTTGAGCACTGTCCTGTTCATCTTCTGTCTAGTCTGAAGTGCCAGTGTGCCCATCCCAGTGCAGTCATTGTCACCGTTGGCCTTCAAGATGCTCTGCATAGAGGAGCTTGTTGAGAGCAAGTAGCAGAGAACTGGCTACATGCACCGCCTTCCTCTGCTGCTCCTAGGTAGGGGTTAGGGTTCATCTCCGGTATAGCACAGTTGGATAGGCCTTGTGTAGCTACACTGTTTGGTGATGGTGATGAGAACGATAAGATCTGAATTCCTTTCTGTCCTTGGGTCACTCACTTATCTGTTTTATCGGTAGCAGAATAAGGAGGCCAATTTAATGATCGATTGCAAAGTGCTTTACAAATAGAAAGCTCCAGGACAATTTTGCAAGGTGACAAGAGCATTCTAAAGCTACAAAGAACTGCCTGAAGTGATGGAACTAACAGTTGCCGAAGCAAAACCGTGCTGCACAGATAACGTCCTTAACCACTTGTTTTCGGTAGCTTCTCCCCTTGCCCCCCAAAATTTGCACATGAAAATTATAATCAAATACCAGCTATCTAAAGGCTTCCCAGGTGACATGCCTGCCAATGCAGGAGACCTAAGAGACGTAGGTTCGAGCCCTGGGTTTGAAAGATCCCCTGGAGGAGGAAATGGCCACCTAGTCCAGTATTCTTGCCTGGACAATCCCCATGGACAGAGGAGTCTGGCGGGCTACAGTCCATGGGGTCACAAAGAGTCAGACACAACTGAAGTGACTTAGCACACACACATGCACCAGCTATCTAAACAGCTTTATAGTAAACATCACCATATTTGTCAGCCCTTTAGTTCTCCCAGGATTGAGATGCACAACTCCCTGGGAAGTGTAAAGGTGTGGTGGGTCAATGGAAGTGAGCAGTGTTTCCTCGCGGCGGAGACTGCTGAGACAGTGGCCAGCTCACGTTGGCAGCTGCCAGTTTTCAGCTGGTGGTGTGTTATGTCTCACAGGCACACCTTGTTTTTGACACTGTTCTGTCATTTTTAGTCTTGCTTCATGCCGAGGAGGACCTGCCAGAGAGCTCACGAGCAAACTGAGGGCTTGTGGCAGGGCGTCCAGCTTTGCCCCCTGCCTGGGATTCAGAGCCCATTCCACACCTGCCTCCTAGCCCAGCACCTTGGCACACACTGTTCTCTTTGTTGGGAATGTTCCCCTCTCCTCCTGACCTAGTGAACTCCTGTTTCTCTTTGAGATCTCAGCTCACTTGTTGCTTGCTGAGGGCAGCTTTTCTGCCTTCCCCGACCAGCCCGCTGAGCCCTGTTTGTACCCCTGTGCATAGGGTGCTGTGCTCCTCCTCCATGCACGCGTCTGGACCCTTGTGTTTGTCTGTGTGCTTGTTTGATTAATGCCTGTCTGCCCTGTGAAAAGGTAACTGTAGCTCTGTCGGGGCAGGGACTTGACTCTGTGCGTTATGGTCGCCTGCCTACCTGGCTCAGAAGGTGTTTGTGGGAGGGATGGATGGATGAATGAACGACTCACTCTGCAGAGTCACTGTCTTCCTCAGTGGTCTTCGGCCTGGTTCTCTTTCTTCTCACCCCCTTCCCTCCTTCAGAATGCAGCCCTTCCATCGGAGAGCTGGGAACACCATGACACCAAGCAGACTGTGGCTGCCTTGACTTTGCAGATTGTGTGTGTCACAGAAATAGTCACTGTCAATAGTCAAGGCAGGGGCCATGACTCCAAATCTCTTTTCCAGCCTTTTGATCTTGGTGAGTCTGAATCCGCTGCTGTATTGCCAATGCTCTGGGAAGTGGCACGGACAGAATGATTCACAGCTGTCAACACTCAGATGTACAGGACTGCCAGCTGACCTTCTGCCTAGTTCCATCTGGCTCAGAACTGGTTGATCATGAGCTTCTTTTTAGTTACAGAGGTTAAGGCTTGCTGGTAATTAACAAAAGGGAGCTGCCTGGCCTTTAAGAGGTGTTTGTAAAGTATATATAAAGCATTCCTTCATCAAACATCTCCCTGGTTCCTACTGCATGCCAGAGATGTGCTGGGTGCTCAGAGTACAACTGTGAATGAGATGTGGTCCCTTGCCACGCTCCTCAAGCCCAGCAAAAGAAGCAGAAATGGAAACAGATTAAAACACACACAGGATGAGGCATTCCAGGGACAGGAACCTAAGAACCATATGCTGTGGGAACATGAGGGGCAGAGCCACGAATTCTGTCTAGCTCAACAGGGAGGGTTCCACAGCCTGGTCCTGAAGAATAGAATTATAGGCTTTTGTCAGCCCAGAGTGCAGGGAGGGTATCTTAGGAGGGATGAAGTATGCAGAGGTGCAGGGTCATGGGAAGGCCTGGTGTGTTAAGACAGTGGTGAAAGGTCAGTGTGGTAGGGGCATTGTAGACAACGCCCATCATGTGATTTTAAAATACTCTATCTACATAGTGCTCACAATTCCTGTAAATATTTTTGGCACATTACTGTTTTTTTTTTTTTAATGATGCTCCAGATGCATCAGTGGTGAGTGTATGTTGATACTGTTAATGAACTCCTAACCTCCCAAATGTCTGTTTATCTGTCGTTCTGTCATCTCAGATTACCTATAGTAAGAAAACCCTTTTGATTATAGCGAGGTTATTATTAATAATAGCTATGACTTATGCGACACCTACCACGTGCCAGGCACAAGGTCAGTGCTCTGTACCCATTATCTTGAATCTTTACAGCAGCCCTGTGAGTTTGATATCAGCCTTGTTTTGTAGAGTCTCAGCTTGTGACTTCCTCAAAGCCACCCAGGCAGCAAGGGGCCAAGTCAGGATTCTAAGAGGTTGGTCTCTTTCTGAAGCCTTTGCTCTTTTGGGTAGACCATGCATGCCTTCCCTCTATTTTAGTGACATGCCCCCCACCCCAATCATGGCACAGTAGGTCCAATATACTAAGGAGCCTTCTATTTATGAGTGGTAATTAAACAAAGCAAACCTTGTGTTTGAGCTGACACATCCAAATGAGTGTTATCTTTCAAAGAAGTTACTTAGGGAAGAGGTAAATATATACCTGTTGCATTGCTCATACCCCTAGTTACTCATCTGAAATTTTCCTTTGAAGCAAATCATCTAAGAAAATCTGTCTCACTGCTTTATAATCATATACAATTGTTTAACCAAAATAGTGCCACCTAGTTTGATCACACTTCCTATTCACCAAACTTAGCTCTGACTGACTAAAGGCCATTTCTAAAAATCCACTGTCAATGAAGATTTGGCACCATTGAGGGTATTCAAAAGAACAGACTATGGGTTCTCAAGGCAAGTCCAGGAGGAAAGGTCCAAAGATGACTTAAGCAGTGAAGTGGGATTAATGCCCTGCCTCCCAGGAAGACTGTTTAAATGAGACCAGTCTCACTTGAATGCAGAATTTCTGGTTTTGAAAATATCATTCCCATTACTTGCTAATTACACACACATTTTTGTTGGGTATGAGTTCTTTGAAGAGCAGGATGGTGAGGGGTTCGATAAATGTGCAGAGTGTTGGGTACAGAGAGCTATGAGCCATTGAGAACTCTGTTATAGGGGAGAGACAGTGGATTGGAGGCATTTCAGATAGTTTCCTAGGACTTTGGAAGTGAAGCTTCCCAATATTGAGCTTGGGGTTTCCAATTGCATTGCTTGATCATAGGCCATGCCTGTGCAAGGAGACTAGAATTTAAGATGAAATCCCTGAACTCTGGAGATAGGCTCTTTATAACTGACAATTTGTACTTTGTCACCTATGACCTAATAGTGAGTAAAATGATTGCTAAGTGAGCTTGTTACAACTAGTTTCTTTGATCATACTGAGGTAAAATTCATCATTTACAGGTACTTTCTTATCCCCTTATCTTAATGAGTGGATATATGAGCAACCTAGTGTGGAGAGAGTGACCCCCACCCCACAACCACAAAGCTGGGAAACTTCCCACAGTCCTGGGCTCTATCTAGTCCTCCTCAAGAGTCATTTGCTTTTATTTGGCTTTTGTGTGTTCTTGCCAGTAAATGACTAAATTTTGTACGTTTCTGCTCAGTGTAAGAGGTGCAGTTCCTTTAAAATGTTGGGAGAGTGTCAGCAGCTTGTCAGTTGGAGCCATTCTCTGAAGTTATAGACAGGTGCTCACGGGGATGTGTCACCTAGAGCATGTATGTGTGCCTGCTTCAGGTAAAGCCAGCGGCTTTCACTGAAGAAAACTATGAGTCCAGTTGCATTCTTTTGACTTGTAGAAAACAAAATACTAGAACTTTATACTCACAGTGTCATCTCTTTACTTGGTATATTCCTTCCGCCCCTAAATCCTTTTCCCCTCACTCCAAGGTGGAGAGAGGGGATTTGAGCCTTAAGCAGAGAGCTCTGTGTACATTTCAGAGAGGATGCTAGCTTTGTAGTTTGACTCATGTGACTCTACTTAGTGATCTTGTATTGACATTACAGATTCAGATGAGAGTGTAGTAAATCCATTTTTAAGGTGTAATTGGAAGAGTGCAATTGAGGAAGTGGTAGTTCGATGCCAGAATATCCACTGAAACCTCCATTTGCTGATTGGTGGAGAATTGAGCAGTCTGTTTTTATACTTGGATTCTGGTCTGAAAGTTCCTTGAAAAGTAACTCATACTAGTTTAGGCTTTTTTTTTTTAATTTTTAATGATTTTTTTTATTGTGGTAAAAATCACAGGATATAAAACATACTGTTCTAACCATATCTATCTGTTCAGGTCAGTGGCATTAAGTCCGTTTACATTGTTGTGCAGCTGTCACCATCATCCATCTCCTGAATCTTTCACCTTCCGAACTTTAGACTTTTTTTAAAAAGTAAACTTTCTTATCACTGTGTTACTGCTGTGTCATAATCTCTTCCTGCCAATCAGCTTTGAAATTTCCTATTTAATAGGCAGTCATCTTTTTCCCTTGGGTTTAAATGTATTGCTATTGTTGAGATACTATTCTTTTTCTTCCCAGTTAAAAACGTGTATAAATTCAACATTTTATAATTTCTGATGGTATTAATTTGTTTTCTTTGATTGACTCTGGAGTTGTTTGTTTTTTCAAAGAGCCAGCTATTCATGTTACTTATTGATTTCATTTTGGTTCCACATTTCTACTTCTACTTTTATTATTTCCATATTTTGGCTTCTTTGCTTTTTTCCCTTAAAATTCTTGGAAAGGAACTCAGTTCTCTGGTTTTCCTTTTGTCTCTTTTCTTTTTAGCTTTGATTTACACTTCTCGAGTGGATACATGTTCTTTGAGCTTTGCTTTGGCAGCTGCCTAGGCATATTGATGTTTCAGTTTTATTTTAAATATTCTGTATTAATTCTGTTTCATCCTTGGTTTAGTCATTATCTAAGAAAGGAAACTAACATTTACTGAGTATTACCTGCTTGGTGCCAAGCCCTGCAATGGTGCTTTCTATATCTTTTTAGAAGAAATATTGTCAGATTAGTTCCATACTTTATGGTCGTGCTGTTAGATTTTCATTATTTAGATTGTCCTTATTAGTCATTTGAATGCTTTATGCTTTGAAATCTAATTTATCAAATTAATCTACTAGTAAATTGCTCTTTTTCTTACTCAATCATGATAAACCTGTGTTGTCTCCTTTCTTGTAGTTGGTTTGACTTTTGACATCGGTTGCAAGTGTGACTGTTGACTGCAACAGATTTAGATTTTATTTTTTAATCCAGTAAGTGATCTTTCTTATTTTAGGCCTGTGATTGCAGAATAATGACACCTGTCCCCCAAATATGCCCACATCCTAATCCTTGGAACTTCGAAACACATTCCATTACACAGTAAAGGGAAATTAAGGTAACGGCTGGAATTATGGTTGCTAATCAGCTGACCTGAAAATAGGGGAGATTATTCTGGATTTTCTGGCTGGGCCCATTATCCGAGGTCTTAAATGTAGAAGAGGAAGTCAGAGTGAGTCAGTGTGGGGAGGAGTGTTGGAGCTTTGAAACTGGAGTGGGGGGTTACTAGCCAGCTCTGAAGCAGCTTCTGTGTGTGCATGTGCTAAGTCGCTTCAGTTGTGTCTGACTCTGCAACTCTATGGGCTGTAGTCCATCAGGCTCCTCTGTCCATGGGATTCTCCAGGCACGATACTAGAGTGGGTTGCCATGCCCTTCTCCAGGGGATCTTCCTGACCCAGGGATCGAACCTGCATCTTTTATATCTCCCACATTGGCAGGCAGGTTGTTTTCACTAGAGCCACCTGGGAAGCAGCTTCTTGAAGCTGGTAAGACAAGAAAACGTTCTCTCATAGAGCCTCCAGGAGGCTCAGAACCCTGGCGACACCTTGATTTTCACCCAGTGAGACCATTTCAGACTTGACATTCAAAACTGTAAAGATACTGTTTGTGCTTTATTAAGCCACTCAATTGTGCTAATTTTGTATGGGTGCAATAGAAAACCGATACCACAACACTTCATCCTCTTTAGATTTTTCCAGCAACAGTATTTGAAGAAGTTATTATTTGTTATTATAACTTATTATTTGTCCTCTTGTAAGGTCACCTTGTTTCCTTTATATTTTTAATTTTTCATGTAATAGACCCAGAGCTCTTCATATCCCTTTGAAAAGTGAAAGTGAAGTCACTCAGTCGTGTCTGACTCTTTGCAACCCCATGGACTGTAGCTCTCCAGGCCCCTCCGTCCATGCGATTTTCCAGGCAAGAGTACTGGAGTGGGTTGCCATTTCCTTCTCCAGAGGATCTTCCCGACCCAGGGATCAAACCCAGGTCTGCTGCATTATGGGCAGACGCTTTACCGTCTGAGCCACCAGGGAAGTCTGCTGCTGCTGCTGCTAAGTCACTTCAGTTGTGTCCAACTCTGTGCGACTGCATAGACGGCAGCCCACCAGGCTCCCCCGTCCCTGGGATTCTAATATCCCTTTAAATTATGTCAAAAATTATTAAATACTTTTCCAACATTTTAATTTTCATTATTTCCACTACTCTTTCTTCTATTAAGTAATAGAACTCTTTTAGGGAAGATAATGTATTTAGCTTACAGGGTTTAGTCTCCCCCACCTCATTTATTTTTTTGTTTATAGTCTGAAACTCTTTGGAAAATTTTTGTCTCCACATATTATCTAATTTACCTAAGATCCTTGTGTTTGTCATTGTCCTTGCATTTGTTACTGTTCTAATCCACTTTTTCTTTTAAAAATCCTTTCTGTTTTCCAGTCCATTGTTTCTGGCAATGATATATGTAGCCGAAGGCTTTGGTTGACAAATTGCTTCTGATTTTCTAGATTGTGTGATATCCCCCTGTGCTATCAGAGAGAAAAAGTTCTCTTACCTGCTAACTTTATTTCTGGTGATCACTCCATTTCTACTAGCTCTTGAACCCCCCTCAAACCCTTTTCTTCTCTGAAGTCTAGGAACATCATTCTTCTCTTGGCATCTTTCAGTTGTAGCACTCTCCCTCTGTGTGGCGGCTTGTAAAGGCCTCTCCTTGTTTCTGAGCATGAATAATCATAATTAACATATATTTCGTGCAGGAGTTATCAAACTGTTTTTCACAGACCCCCTTGGGGCCTTGAGAAACTTTCTAGGGATCTGCAAGGTCAGAACTATTTTCATAATAATACGAAGACATCTTTCGCTGGGTTGCCATTTCACTCGGGTGAGTAAACTGCTGGCACCTGAGCACAAATCAAGCTGTGCCAGGAAAAGTGAAAGTGAAAGTTGCTCAGTCGTGTCCAATTCTTTGTGACCCCATGGATTATAGTCCATGGAATTCTCTAGGCAAGAATACTGAAGTGGGTTGCCATTTCCTTCTCCAGGGGATCTTCCCGATCCTGGGATTGAACCCCTGTCTCCTGCATTGCAGGCAGAATCTTTACCATCTGAGCCAACAGGGAAGCCCTTCTGATAAAATAGGTTGTGATAACAACGAATGTGCTTTTTTTGTTGCTATAATATAGTGAAATGCGTCAGCATTTAAAGATCTTCATTACTCAGTGCACTAATATTTTCTGGTTGACCTATATGGAGTTAAAATCATCCAAGGATAAAAGATTCATCCAAAGTGCAAGAGAGACCAGTGCATTTTAATGTAGCAGACTATAAAAAAGTTCACTGAAGGAATTCCCTGGTGGTTAGGACTCGGTGTTTCATTGCCAAGGGCATGGGTTCAGATCCTAGTTGGGGAACTAAGATCTTGTAAGCCTTGCAGCATGGTCAAGAAAAAAAGTTCATTGATAGTGTTTCAGACTCCACATCAGGGAACCACCACTTACTGAGTTTTGGTGTCCTATTGAAGAAAAATATCCACCATTATCTAAAAGACCAATTAAAATACTCAGTTTTTTTCTGATGACATATCTCTGTGACATCAGCTCTTCTTAACATGCTTGAACCCAGACAATGCCAACAGAATGAATGCAGACATAAATATTATAATCTAGGTATCTGCTATGAAGCCAAACATTTTATTTTTTCTGATTTAAAAAAAAAAATTTATTTGAAGAATAATTGCTTTACAGTATTCCATTGGTTTTTACCAAAGAGAAACATGAATCAGCCATAGCCTTACCCATGTCCACTCCCGCTTGAACATCCTTCCCACCTCCCTCCCCATCCCACTGCTCTAGGTTGTTATCCAACCCTGGTTGGAGTTCCCTGAGTCATAAGGCAAATTCCCACTGGCTATCTGTTTTACATATGATAATACATGTTTCCGTGTTACTCTCTCCATATCTCCCACTCTCCTTCCCCCACCCAGCTGTGTCCATAAGTCTGTTCTCAATGTCTGTGTCTCCATAGCTGATGTGCAAATAGGTTCATCAATACCATCTCTAGATTCCTTATACATGCGTTAGTATATGATATATGTTTTTCTCTTTCTGACTTACTGCACTCTGTATGATAGGCTCTAGATTCATCCACCTCATTAGGACTGACTCAAATGTGGTCCTTTTTATGGCTGAATAAATATTCCATTCTATATATGTACAATAACTTCTTTATCCTTTCATGTGTTGATGGACATCTAGGTTGCTTCCATGTCCTAGCTATTGTAACTAGAGCTGCAATGAACATTGGGTTACACGTATCTTTTTCAGTTTTGGTTTCCTCAGGGTATATGCCTAGTAGTGGGATTGATGGGTCATGGTGGTTTTATTCCTAGTCTTTTAAGGAATCTCTATGCTATTCTCCATAGTGGCTGTTATCAATTTGCATTTCCACCAATAGTGCAAGAGGGTTCCCTTTTCTCCATACCCTCTCCAGAATTTATTGTTTGTAGATTTTTTGATGATGGTCATTCTGACCAGTGTGAGGTAATGTCTCATTGTAGTTTTTACTTACATTTCTCTAATAATGAGCAGTGTTGAGCAGCATTTCATATGTTTATTAGCCATCTGTATGTCTTCTTTGGAGAAATGTCTGTTTAGTTTTTTTGCCCATTTCTTTGATTGTTTTTTTTCCCCCTGGTATTGACTTATATGAGCTACTTGTATATTTTGAAATTAATCCTTTGTTAGTTGTTTCATTTGCTATTATTTTTTCCCATTCTGAGGGTTGACTTTTCACCTTGTTTATAGTTTCCTTTGCTATGCAAAAGCTTTTAAGTTTAATGAGCTCCCACTTGTTTATTTTTGTTTTATTTCCATTATTCTAGGAGGGGGGTCATAGAGGATCTTGTGATTTATGTCATAGAGTTTTCTGCCTATGTTTCCTTTAGGAGTTTTATAGTTTCTGGTCTTACATTTAGGTCTTTAATTCATTTTGAGATTATCTTTGTGGATGGTGTTAGGAAGGATTCTAATTTCATTCTTTTACATGTAGCTGTCCAGTTTTACCAGCACCACTTATTGAAGAGACTATCTTTGCCCCATTGTATATTCTTGCCTTCTTTGTCAAAACTAAGGTACCCATAGATGTGTGGGTTTATCTCTGGGCTATCTATCTTGTTCCCTTGGTCTTGTTGTTCAGTTGCTTAGTCATAGCTGAATCTTTGCCACCCCATAGACTGCAACATGCATGGCTTCCCTGTCCTTCACCATCTCCCTGAGCTTGTTCAAATTCATGTCCATTGAGTCAGTGATGCCATCCAACCATCTCGTCCTCTGTCATCCCCTTCTTCTCCTGCCTTCAATCTTTCCCAGCATCAGGGTCTTTTCCAATGAGTCAGCTCTTCACATCAGGTGGCCAAAGTATTGGAGCTTCAGCATCAGTACTTCCAATGAATATTCAGGATTGATTTCTTTTGGATTGACTGGTTTGATCTCTTTGCAGTCCAAGGGACTCTCAACAATGTTCTCCAACACCACAGTTCAAAAGCATCAATTCTTCAACATTCATCCTTCTTTATGGTCCAACTCTCACATCCATACATAACTACTGGAAAAACCATAGATTTGACTATATGGATCATTGTCAGCAAAGTAATGTCTCTGCTTTTTAATATGCTGGCTAGGTTTGTCATAGTTTATCTTCAAAGGAGCAAGCATCTTTTAATTTCATTGCTGCAGTCACCATCTGCAGTGATTCTGGAGCCCAAGAAAATAAAGTCTGTCACTGTTTCCATTGTTTCCGCATCTATTTGCCATGAAGTAATGGGACCAGATGCCATGATCTTAGTTTTTTGAATGTTGAATTTTAAGCCAACTTTTTCACTCTCCTCTTTCACTTTCATCAAGAGGCTCTTTAGTTCTTCACTTTCTGCCACTGGGGTGGTGTCATCTGCATATCTGAGGTTATTGATATTTATACCGGCAATCTTGATTCCAGCTTGTGCTTCACCCAGCCCGGCATTTCTCACAATGTACTCTGCATATAAGTTAAATAAGCAGGGTGACAGTATACATCCTTGACACACTCCTTTCCCAATTTGGAACCAGTCCATTTTTCCATGTTCAGATCTAACTGTTGTTTCTTGACCTGCATACAGGTTTCTCAGGAGGCAAGTATGGTGGTCTGGTATTCCCATCTCTAAGAATTTTCCACAGTTTGTTGTGATCCAGACGGAGGCTTTAGTTTAGTCAATGAAGCAGATTTTTTTTTTAATTCTCTTGCTTTTTCTATGAGCCAATGGCAATTTGATCTCTGCTTCCTCTGCCTTTTCTAAATCCAGCTTGTATGTCTAGAAGTTCTCAGTTCACATACTGTTGAAGCCTAGGTTGGAGAATTTTGAGCATTACCTTGTAAGCGTGTTAGATGAGTGCAATTGTGTAGTAGTTTGAACATTCTTTGCCATTGCCTTTCTTTGGGATTGGAATGAAACTGACTTTTTGCACTCCTGTGGTCACTGCTGAGTTTTCCAAATTTGCTGGCATATTGAGTGCAGCACTTTCACAGCATCATCTTTGAGGATTTGAAATAGCTCAGCTGGAATTCCATCACCTGCACTAGCTTTGTTCGTAGTGATGCTTCCTAAGGCCCACTCAACTGTTGAAAGTTCTTGCATTTAATGTTGTCCCAGGGAACTCTGAGGCTATCCTCAGTTCTTTTCATTCTTTTTCCATTATTCTGCTCTTCAGCAGTTATTGCCACCATTCTATGTTCCAGCTCACTTATCCATTCTTCTGCTTCCATTAATGTAT
Organism: Capra hircus; assembly: GCF_001704415.2. Lineage (NCBI taxonomy): Eukaryota > Metazoa > Chordata > Mammalia > Artiodactyla > Bovidae > Capra > Capra hircus. The sequence continues at coordinate 418,734 of NW_017189574.1, read as the reverse complement.
TGGTTCCTTCCAGAGTATTTTTAATTTCAATAATTGAGTTATTCATCACTGTTTGCTTAATCTTTATTTCTTCTATGTCCTTGGCAATTGTTTTAATCGTGTTGATCACTTCTTGCATTTTCTCCATTCTATTTTTAAGGTTTTGGAATATCTTTGCTATCATTATTCTGAATTCTTTTTCAGGTAGTTTGCCTATCTACTCTTTGTTTAGTTGGTCTTGTCTGTTTCTAGTTTGTTCCTTCATTTGCACCATACTTCTCTGCCTTTTCTTTTTTAAAAAAATTCACTGTGTTTGAGATCTCCCTTTCTCAGATTTTGAGGTCGAATTCCTCCTTCCTCTTGGTTTCTGTCCTTGGTGGGTAAGGTTGATTCAGTGGTTTGTGTAGGCTTCTGTTGGGTGTGACTTGTGCTTGTGCTCTGGTGGGAGAAGGTAAGTTTTTTTTTTTTTTCATCCTCTGGTGGTCAGGGCTGTGTGAGGTGGTAATCCTGTTTGCTGGTGATTGGGTTTGTGTTTTTGTCTTGTTTGTTGTTTGGGTGAGTCATCCTGTATGGTGTTCTGCTGGTAGTTGGGTACTGCCAGGTCTTGTATATGGGTGGAGGCCTTTGTGGGAGTTCTCACTAATTAATACTCCCTGGGTTAGAAGTTTTCTGGTAGTCTAGAGTCTTGTCAGTGCTCCTACTCCAAAAGCCCAGGGCCTGATCTCTGGCCAGTGAACAGAGATTCCACAGGTGGTTTGTTATGGCATTGCTAAGTCACTTCAGTCGTGTCCGACTCTGTGTGACCCCATAGACGGCAGCCCACCAGGCTCCCCCATCCCTGGGATTCTCCAGGCAAGAACACTGGAGTGGGTTGCCATTTCCTTCTCCAATGCATGAAAGTAAAAAGTGAAAGTGAAGTCGCTCAGTCATGTCCGACCCTCCGCGACCCCATGGACTGCAGCCTACCAGGCTCCTCCGTCCATGGGATTTTCCAGGCAGGAGTACTGGAGTAGGGTGCCATTGCCTTCAAAGGGATTAAAACAAGAAACAAAATGCAAACCCCAGACAATTGGCAAATACAAAATCAGACAAATACTAACAGAAATAATGGAATATATATACACACACATATACAGATATAAACAAAACCAAAACAGTCCAAAAAACAAAAAAAAAAAAAGAAAGAAAGTAGAAGAGATTGACCCAGCGAGCAAAGGAAAGCAAAAATGATATCCAACAGGTGAAAACAAAACTAATTAAAGCATAAGCTGGAAAACAAAGCCAAAGCAATATGCCAACTGGGGAATAAAGCCATGAAAGCAAAGCAGACTGATAAATATGTTGAGAAAAAGAAAAGAAAGAAAGAATAGAAAAGCAAAGTTAGAGTTAGATAAAGTAGATTTGTATATATTAAAGAGTAAAAAGCCTCTTGAAAGTGAAAGAGGAGAGTGAAAAAGTTGGCTTAAAGCTCAACATTGAGAAAATGAAGATCATGGCATCTGGTCCCATCACTTCATGGGAAATAGATGGGGAAACAGTGGAAATAGTGTCAGACTTTATTTTTTTTTTTTTTGCTCCAAAATCACTACAGATGGTGATTGCAGCCATGAAATTAAAAGATGCTTACTCCTTGGAAGAAAAGTTATGACCAACCTAGATAGCATATTCAAAAGCAGAGACATTACTTTGCCAACAAAGGTCTGTCTAGTCAAGGCTATGGTTTTTCCAGTAGTCAGGAATGGATGTGAGAGTTGGACTATGAAGAAAGCTGAGCACTGAATAATTGATGCTTTTGAACTGTGATGTTGGAGAGGACTCTTGAGAGTCCCTTGCACTGCAAGGAGATTCAACCAGTCCATTCTGAAAGAGATCAGCCCTGGGATTTCCTTGGAGGGAATGATGCTGAAGCTGAAACTCCAGTACTTTGGCCACGTCACGTGAAGAGTTGACTCACTGGAAAAGACCCTGATGCTGGGAGGGATTGGGGGCAGGAGGAGAAGGGGACGACCAAGGATGAGATGGCTGGATGGCATCACTGACTCGATGGACGTGAGTCTGAGTGAACTCCGGGAGTTGGTGATCGACATGGAGGCCTGGCATGCTGCGATTCATGGGGTCACAAAGAGTCGGACACGACTGAGTGACTGAACTGAACTGAACTGAACTGAAAGAGTAAATATGACAGGAAAAGAAGAAAAGCAACAAAAGAATATATGTAGAAAAATAATAAATTTTAAAAAATAAAAAAAGAAAAAACCCTCAAAATCATAAGAGGCCACCATAGATGCAGATGTATTTAAAGGAAATAAAAGGTGTGATTAGCAAAAATATTCTCAAAAGTGTAAATAGATTTAATAGTACTATTAAAATCAACAACTACAGCAGCAGAGGGAAAAAAAGGAAAAAAGAAAAAATCCAGAAGCAACTACAGAACAAGTAAAAATAAAAGAATAATGAATGTTTTTCTTTGATCTCAGTTGTCAATGTCATTTACCTCGCTGTGAGTCACAGTCCACCCTATGATGCCCTCCAGTACTGGGCTGGTCCCTTCACCTGTTGCAGGGGAAGCTCAGACTCTAATCTGGTCCTACTTCTGTGTGTTCTTGACTCTAATGTCCACATCTGCCCATGCTAGTGTGTTTCTTTTGAGGGACTTCTCATTATGCTTTTATATATTCCATAGACACACAGTTAAGCCAGATATTTTAAAAAATTGCAAAACTCTAAATACAATTTTGAAAAAGTTTTCATTAAAATTATGTTGTTTATGTTAATATGTTTATTATTTTTATTTTTATGAAGTAATAAATATTTTGAATAATGGTTTTAAAATCTGATATAGTAAATAGCAATAGCAAACATATAACCTATATAAACAAAGCTCTTTAGAGTCCTCAGTCACTTTTAAGAGTGTAAAAGATTCTTGATACACAAAATTTTGAGAACTATCAATTTAATGCTTTACACAAAGCACTTTTCATATTAATGATATTATATTCACAGCCACCTTATGAGGTACATATTATATTACCCTGCTTTTGTAGCAGAGAATGCTATGAAAGTATTTAGTTCAGTAAGAAAAGTCTGTATAGACACTCCAGTTAGAAACCTCTCCAAATTTGATGGTCCTACCACTGTTGTTTATACTCTTGGAGATTAGTTTCTGAGCTAAATTTTGTGGGTCCTTGTTATTCAGTCGCTCAGTCATGTCTGATTCTTTGCTACCTCATGGACTGCAGCATGCCAGGCTTCCCTGTCCTTCACTATCTCCTGGAGCTTGCTCAAACTCATGTCCATTGAGTTGGTGATGCCATCCAACCATCTCATCCCCTGTCGTCCCCTTCTCCTCCTGCCTTCAATCGTTCCCAGCATCAGGGTCTTTTCCAAGGAGTCAGTTCTTCACATCATGTGGACAAAGTATTGGAGCTTCAGCTTCAGTATCAATCCTTCCAAGGAGTATTCAGGGTTGATTTCCTTTAGGATTGACTGGTTTGATCTCCTTGCAGTCCAAGGGATTCTCAAGAGTCTTCTCAAACACCACAGTTCAAAAGTATGAATTCTTCAGTGTTCAGCCTTCTTTATGGTCCAACTGTCACATCCATACATGACTACTGGAAAAACCGTAGCTTTGATTATATAGACCTGGATCAGTAATGTGTCTGCTGTTTAATACACTTTTGAGGTTGGTCATAGCGTTCTTTCAAGGAGCAAGCATCTTTTAATTTCATATCTGTAGTCACTGTCTGCAGTGACTTTGCCCTAAAGTGATGGGACCAGATGCTATGACACTAGTTTTTTGAATGTTGAGTTTTAAGCCAGCTTTTTCATTCTCCTTTTTCATCTTCATCAAGAGGTTCTTTTGTTCCTCTTTGCTTTCTGCCACTGGGGTGGTGTCATCTGCATATCTGAGGTTATTGATATTTCTCCTGGCAATCTTGAATACACCTTGAGCTTCAGCTAGTCTGGCATTTCCCATGATGTACTCTGCATATAAGTTAAATAACCAGGCTGACAATATACAGCCTTGACATACTCCTTTCCCACTTTGGAACCAGTCCATTGATCCATGCCCAGATCTAACTGTTGCTTCTTGACCTGCATATAGGTTTCTCAGGAGACAGGTAGGGTGGTTTGGTATTCCCATCTCTTGAAGAATTTTCCAAAGTTTGTTGTGATCCACACAGTCAAAGGCTTTATCATAGTAGTGGAGCAGAAGTAGATGTTTTTTTCTGGAATTCTCTTGCTTTTTCTATGATCCAGCGAATATTGGCTATTTGATCTCTGATTCCTCTGCCTTTTCTAAATCCAGCTTGTATGTCTGGAAGTTCTCAGTTCACATACTGTCAAAGCCAAGGTTGGAGGATTTTGAGCATGACCTTGCTAGCATGTGAAATTAGTGCAATTGTGCAGCATTTTGAATATTCTTTGGCATTCCCTTCTTTGGGATTGGAGTAAAAACTGACCTTTTCCAGTCCTGTGGCCACTGCTGAGTTTTCCAAATTTGCTGGCATATTGAGTGCAGCACTTTAACAGCATCATCTTTTGGGATTTGAAATAGCTCAAATTGAATTCCATCACCTTCACTAGCTTTGTTCATAGTGATGCTTCCTAAGGCCCTCTTGACTTTGCACTCCAGGATGTCTGACTCTAGGTGAGTGATCACACCATTGTGGTTATCCGGGTCATTAAGATCTTTTTTGTATAGTTCTTCTGTGTATTCTTGCCACCTCTTAATCTCTTCTGCTTCTGTTAGATCTATACTGTTTCTGTCCTTTGTTGTGACCATATTTGCATGAAATGTTCCCTTGGTATCTTTAATTTTCTTGAAGAGCTCTCTAGTCTTTCCCATTCTATTGTTTTCCTCTAGTTGTGGGTCATATCATCTTGAAATCTCCCCCCTTTTTTCCAATTGGAATTTCTTAAATTGTTTCTCATAATAGAAGAGTAGTGCATGTATGTATCAATCAGGTCAGTTCAGTCTCAGTCGTGTACGACTCTGTGACCCCATGGACTGAAGCACACCAGGCTTCCCTGTCCATCACCAACTCCCAGAGCCTACTCAAACTCGTGTCCATTGAGTTGGTGATCCTGTGCAACTATCTCATCCTCTGTCGTCCCCTTCTCCTCCTGCCTTCAATTGTTCCCAGTGTCAGGGTCTTTTCCAGTAAGTCAGTTCTTCACATCAGATGGCCAAGGTATTGGAGTTTCAGCTTCAGCATCAGTCCTTTCAATGACTGTTCAGGGCTGATTTCCTTTAGGATTGACTGGTTGGATCTCCTTGCAGTCCAGGGGAATCTCAAGTCTTCTCCCACACCACAGTTCAAAAGCATTAATTCTTCGGCACTCAGCTTTCTTCACAGTCCAACTCTCACATCCATACATGACCACTGGAAAAACGATAGCCTTGACTAGATGGACCTTTGTTGGCAAAGTAATGTCTCTGCTTTTGAATATGCTATCTAGGTTGGTCATAACTTTTCTTCCAAGGAGTAAGCGTCTTTTAATTCCATGGCTGCAATCACCATCTGATGTGATCATGGAGCCCCCAAAAATAAAGTCTGACACTGTTTCTACTGTTTCCCCATCTATTTCCCATGAAGTGATGGGGCTGGATACTATGATCTTCATTTTCTGAATGTTGAGCTTTAAGCCAACTTTTTCACTCTCCTCTTTCACTTTCATCAAGAGGCTTTTTAGTTCCTCTTCACTTTCTGCCATAAGGGTGGTGTCATCTGCATAGCTGAGGTTATTGATATTTCTCCCAGCAATCTTGATTCCAGCTTGTGTTTCTTCCAGTCCAGCGTTTCTCATGATGTACTCTGCATATAAGTTAAATAAGCAGGGTGTCAATATACAGCCTCGACGTACTCCTTTTCCTATTTGGAACCAGTCTGTTATTCCATGTCCAGTTCTAACTGTTGCTTCCTGACCTGCATATAGGTTTCTCAAGAGGCGGGTCAGGTGGTCTGGTATTTCCATCTCTATCAGAATTTTCCACAGTTTTTTGTGATCCACATAGTCAAAGGCTTTGGCATAGTCAATAATGCAGAAGTATATGTTTTTCTAGAACTCTCTTGCTTTTTCGATGATCCAGCAGATGTTGGCAATTTGATCTCTGGTTCCTCTGCCTTTTCTGCAACAGCTTGAACATCTGGAAGTTCACGATTCACATATTGCTGAAGCCTGGCTTGGAGAATTTTGAGCATTACTTTACTAGCATGTGAGATGAGTGCAATTGTGTGGTAGCTTGAGCATTCTTTGGCATTGCCTTTCTTTGGGATTGGAATGAAAACTCACCTTTTCCAGTCCTGTGGCCACTGCTGAGTTTTCCAAATTTGCTGGCATATTGAGTGCAGCACTTTCATAGCATCATCTTTCAGGATTTGAATATTTCTGGAATATTCAACTGGAATTCCATCACCTCCACTAGTTTTGTTTGTAGTGATGCTTTCTAAGGCCCACTTGACTTCACATTCCAGGATGTCTGACTCTAGGTGAGTGATCACACCATCGTGATTATCTGGGTCGTGAAGATCTTTTTTGTACAGTTCTTCTGTGTATTCTTGCCACCTCTTCTTAATATCTTCTGCTTCCGTTAGGTCCATACCATTTCTGTCCTTTATCGAGCCCATCTTTGCATGAAATGTTCCCTTGGTGTCTCTAATTTTCTTGAAGAGATCTCTAGTCTTTCCCATTCTGTTGTTTTCCTCTATTGCTTTGCATTGATCGCTGAGGAAGGCTTTCTTATCTCTTTTTGCTATTCTTTGAAACTCTGCATTCAGATGCGTATACCTTTCCTCGAGTTCTCCTTTGCCTTTAGCTTCACTTCTTTTCACAGCTATTCATTAGGCCTCCCCAGACAGCCATTTTGCTTTCTTGCATTTCTTTTCCATGGGGATGGTCTTGATCCCTGTCTCTGGTACAATGTCACGAACCTCTGTCCATAGTTCATCAGGCACTCTATCTATCAGATCTAGTCCCTTAAATCTATTTCTCACTTCCACTATATAATCATAAGGGATTTGATTTAGGTCATACCTGAATGGTCTAGTGGTTTCCCCTTCTTTCTTCAATTTAAGTCTGAATTTGGCAATAAGGAATTCATGATCTGAGCCACAGTCAGTTCCCGGTCTTGTTTTTGCTGACTGTATAGAGCTTCTCCATCTTTGGCTGCAAAGAATATAATCAGTCTGAGTTCGGTGTTGACCATCTGGTGATGTCCATGTGTAGAGTCTTCTCTTGTGTTGTTGGAAGAGGGTGTTTGCTATGACCAGTGCATTCTCTTGGCAAAACTCTATTAGCCTTTGCCCTGCTTCATTCCATATTCCAAGGCCAAATTTGCCTGTTACTCCAGGTGTTTCTTGACTTCCTACTTTTGCATTCCAGTCCCCTATAATGAAAAGGACATGTTTTTTGGGATGTTAGTTCTAAAAGGTCTTGTAGGTCTTCATAGAATCATTCAGCTTCAGCTTCTTTAGCATTACTGGTTGGGGCTTGGCCTTGGATAACTGTGATATTGAATAGTTTGCCTTGGAAATGAACAGAGATCATTGTGTCGTTTTTGAGATTATATTCAAGTACTGCATTTTGGACTCTCTTGTTGACCATGATGGCTACTCCATTTCTTCTGAGGGATTCCTGCCTGGCGTAGTAAATATAATGGTCATCTGAGTTAAATTCCCCCATTCCAGTCCATTTTAGTTCGCTGATTCCTAGAATGTCGACGTTCACTCTTGCCATCTCCTGTTTGACCACTTCCAATTTACCTTGATTCATGGACCTAACATTCCAGGTTCCTATGCAATATTGCTCTTTACAGCATCGGACCTTGCTTCTATCACCAGTCACATCCACAGCTGGGTATTGTTTTTGCTTTGGCTCCATCCCTTCATTCTTTCTGGAGTTATTTCTCCACTGATCTCCAGTAGCATATTGGGCACCTACCGACCTGGGGAGTTCCCCTTTCAGTATCCTATCATTTTGCCCTTTCATACTGTTCATGGGGTTCTCAAGGCAAGAATACTGAAGTGGTTTGCCATTCCCTTCTCCAGTAGACCACATTCTGTCAGACCTCTCCACCATGACCTACCTGTCTTGGGTGGCCCCACAGGCATGGCTTAATTTCATTGAGTTAGACAAGGCTGTGTTCCATGTGATTAGATTGACTAGTTTTCTGTGATTATGGTTTCAGTGTGTCTGCCTTCTGATGCCCTCTCACAATACCTACCGTCTTACTTGGGTTTCTCTTACCTTGGACATGGGGTATCTCTTCATGGCTGCTCCAGCAAAGCACAGCCGCTGCTCCTTACCTTGGACGAGGGGTATCTCCTCACTGCCACCCCTCCTGACTTTGAACATGAAGTAGGTCCTCTCAGCCCTCCTGCGCCCACACAGCCACCGCTCCTTGGATGTGGGGTTTCTCCTCTCGGCCACCACCCTTGGCCTTGGGCATGGGGTAACTCCTCCTGGCTGCCACCCCTGACCTTGGACGTGGGGTAGCTCCTATCGGCTGCTCCTGTGCTGTCGCAGCCTGGTACTCTCGGCCACCACCCCTGACCTCGGACGTGGGATAGCTCCTCCTGGCCGCCGCCCCTGACCTCGGATATGGGGTAGCTCCTCTCGGCTGCTGCCCCTGACCTCGGACATCGGTAGCTCCTCTTGGCGACCTCCCCGACCTCGGACGTGGGCTCCTCTCGGCCACGCTTCTGCAAGGTCCGTCACAGCTGTTGCGTTTCTGCATTAGCATGCATTTATCTAGATTCTTTTCCAAGAATGTTGAAAAACTAGTATGAAGTGAGTATTGAATAGTACTCAATTAGAAGGACTTTGGAGTCAAATAGATCTTAATTTGTGTCTCAGCCCTGTGAGCTACTATCTGCTTGGACAAGTTATTTAACATCTAAGCCTTCATTTCTGATCTGTACAATGGGAATAGTGAAAGTGCCTCCTTCATAGTGTTGCTGTGAGGCTTAAGTGACATTGGCTGACTTTTCATAAATAGGCATTGATGTGTAGATTGATCAATATTATTGTAGATAGGCCAACATTATTGAAGTATATTTTATATGCAGTGAGTTTTATCATTTTTAGTGCTCAATCCTATGAGTTTTAATAAACCCATTCACTTGTGTAAGCATCACCTAAAGACAGAAATATAGAAAAGTTCCATTACTGCTGAAACTTCCCTTGTGTTCTTTTGTAGTCATCCTTTCCCCCAGCACAGCCGCAGGTAATTACACTGATCTATTTTCTGTCCCTCTACTTTTGCTTTTTCCACAATGTCAAATAAATGGAGTCATACAGTGTATTGTGTTTTCAGTCTGAGTTATTTTACTTAGCATAGTGCATTTGAGGTTATCCGTGTTGTTTGTTTGTTCCTTTTTACTGATTAGTAGTATTCCATTTGAATAGACATGTCACAGTTGGTTTAGCCATTCACCAGTTTTTGGACATTTGGATTGTTTCCAGTGGCTGTGATAAATAAAGCTGCTTTGAGCATTTGAATACGAGTCTTTTTGTGGACATATATTTTCCTTTTTCTTAAGTAAATACCTAGGTATGGGATTGCTGGGCTATAGAGTAACTGTATACTTAACTTTATGAGAAACTACCAAAGTGTTTTCTAAAGTGCCTGCACTGTTTTGCATTCCTGCTAGTAATATATGAGGGTTCCATTTGCTCCATATCCTTAGCAACAGTTGTCATATGCTGTGAGGCTAAGAGTCTAGGTTCATTATTCCTATCTATCCAGTTGTTTCAACACCATTTATGGAAGCCCAGTTCTTTCTCTACTGAACTGCCTTGGCATCTTTGACCATGTATGTATGGGTGTGTTTTTGGACTCTATTCTATTCTCTGAGTCTCTCCTGATGCTAATACTGCATTTTCTTGATTACTGTAGCTCTATAGTTAAGTCATGAAAGCATGCAGTGTAAGCACATAGTATAGTTTCTCCAACTTTGTTCTCTCTCATAATTGTTCTGCCCATTTGCAGTCTTTTGCATTTTCATATAATTTTTAGAATTAGTATGTTAATTTCTCCAGAAGAGGCTGCTTGGATTTTCATTGGGATTGCATTGAATCTTTTTTTCCTGTATATTTATAGCAGCTTTAATCATAATTGCCAAAACTTGGAAGCAACCAAGATGTCCCTCGATGGGTGTATGTATAAATAAACTGGTGGCATCCAATGGAATATTGTTTAGCACTAAAAAGAAATGAGCTATCAAGCCTTGAAAAGACACGGTGGAACCTTAAATGCATACAGGCATACCTTCTTTTATTGTGCTTTGCTTTATTGCCCTTTTCAGATATTGCATGTATTTTTTTCTTGCAGTTTTATTGAAACATAGATGACATACAGCACTGTGTAAGTTTAGGGTGTACGGCATAATCATTTGACTTACATACCTCATGAAATTATTACCACAGTAAGTTTAGTGAACATTAATCATCTCATACACAAAAATAAAAGAAAAAAAATATTTTTCATTGTGATGAGAACTCTTAGGGTTTGCTCTCAACAACTTTCATATATAACATACCACAGTGTTAATTACATTTATCATGTTGTAAAATTCTTCTCTAATACTTACAAAGGAATTTTCTCTGTTTTGACTACCTTCATCCAACTCCCCCTTGCCCCACCCCAACCTCCAGTAACCACATATCTAATATATTTTTCTATAGGTTTGTTTGTTTTTGAGGTATAATTCACCCACAACATTACATTATTAAATAGTTCCTGTTGTACAACATAGTGATTCGATATTTCTATGCATTTTTAAATGATCAGCACAATGTCTAGTTACCATCTGTCACTATTCAAAGATAATATATTACTTTTGTTTAGCACTAATAGGGGACTATATTCCCCACACTGTATATTCCATAGCCATAGCTTCTTTATTTTGTGGCTGGAGGTTCTAATTCTGAATCTCACTTACCTAGTTCTCTCCTCCCCTCCTCCCACCACCTCTGGCCACCTGTTTATTCTCTGTACCCATGACTCTGTTTCTGTTTTGTTTATTTCTTTTTCTAGAGTCTACATATAAATGCAGTTACATTATATTTGTCTTTCTCTAACTTATTTTACTAGTATAATGCCCTGTAGGTTCATGCAAGTTGTCACAAATGACAAGATTGCATTATTTTTGTGGCTGAGTAATATTCCATTACACACACACACACACACACACACACACACTTCCCCCATGTTCATTAAACAGTCATCTCTTCATAGCACTTAGGTTGCCACTTAGGTATATTTTAGCTATTGTAAATAAGGTTGCAGTAAACATAGGGGTACATATATCGTTTCAAATTACTGTTTTTTTTCCTTCAGGTAAATCCCCAGGAGTCGAATTGCTGGAGCACATAATAGTTCTATTTTTAAGTTTTTAAGGACCCTTCATACCATTTTTCATAGTGGCTGCATCAGTTTACATTCTTGCCAACATTGCATGTGGATTCCTTTTTTTCTATATCCTCGCCAACACTTGTTATCTGTTGTCCTTTTGATAATAGTCATTTTGACAGATGTCAGATATTATCAAACTAGACTACTTCCTCATACCATATACAGAAATGAACTCAATTTGGATTAACAACTTAAATATAAGACCCAAAACCATAAAACTCCTCAAAGAAAACATAGGTAGTATGCTCTTTAATATCAGTCTTAGCAATATTTTTTTAATATGTCTCCTCAGGCAGAAGAAACAAAAGCATAAATAAGCAAATGGGACTTTGCATTGATCTTTAGAATAACGTGATGAGTATGGTAGGCTAAATAATGTCCCTCAAAGATATCTACTTACTAATCCATGGAACCTGTGTATATTACCTTCTGTGGCAAAAAGGTGAATATTACCTTATATGGCAAAAGATATGATTAAATTACAGATCTTGAGATGGGAGAATATCCTGGTTTATCCGGGTGGGCTCTAAATACATTCATGGGTTTCCATATAAGAAGGAGGCAGAGGACATACTATAAAGAGAAGACAATGTGATTGAAGCAGAGAAAGAGATTTGAAGATGCTGCCCTTCTGATATTAATAATGGACGAAGGAGTTCAAAGGAGTACAGGGAATACAGCTCTAAAAACTTGAAAAGGCAAGGAAAGGATTCTCTCCTAGTCTCTGGAGGGAGCATGGCTCTGCTGACACCTTAGTTTTAACCTAGTGAACCCCATTTTGGACCTTTAGCGTGCAGAACTATAAGAGAATAAATGTGTGTTGTTTTAAACCATCATGTTCATGGTAATTTATTATAGCAACCATAGGAAATGAATAGAGGATGTAAATTTTAACAGTATTGAATTTTTTAATCTGTAAAAATGATGGATCTCTCCATTTGTTTAGATCTTTAATTTTAAGACTTCTCGGGTAGTGCTAGTGGTAAAGAACTCTCCTGCCAATGCAGGAGACATGAGAGACACGTGAGGGTTCGATCCCTGGGTGGGGAAGATCCCCTGGAGAAGGAAATGGCAACCCACTCCAGTATTCTTGCCTGGGAAATCCCATGGACAGAGAAGCCTGGCAGGCTGCAGTCCATGGGGTCACAAAGAGTCAGATATGACTGAAGCAACTGAGCAAAGCTACAAAATTTTTTTGGCAGTGTTTATTAGATTTCAGAATCTAAGTCTTGAAGATATTTTGTTAAATTTGTCTTTAGGTATTTCATACTTTGATACTGTTGGAAATGGTAGTTTTTTCATAAACTTCTGATTTTAAATATTATTGTTTTTAGGAAAGTTGCAGTAAATTATAGTTCTTAAAAAAATCTGTGGCCATTTTCTCATTGCTAGCATATAGAAATGCAGTAAATGTTTTCATTTATTTACCTTGTATCCTGCAACTTTACTAAATTCACTAATTAGGTTTGGTAGCTTTTTTGGTCGAGTACTTAGGGTTTTCTACATAGACAGTCACATTATCTGCAAATATTAGATTTACTCCTTCCTTTCCAAATCTTTATCCTTTTTATTTCTTTTCTTGTATTATATTTGTGGCTAGGGTTTCCAGTACAGTGTTGAATAGTTGTATTGAAGTGGACATACTTCTTGTTTACCGTCTTAGGGGGAAAGTATTTAGTCTTTCACCACTAAGCATTTTTAACTAGGTTTTTTCTAAACATGAAAGTTGCTCAGGCGTGTCCGACTCTTTGCAACCCATGGACTATACAGTCCATGGAATTCTCCAGGCCAGAATACTGGAGTGGGTAGCTGTTCCCTTCTCCAGGGGATCTTCCCAACCCAGGGATTGAACCCAGGTCTTCTGCATTGCAGGCAGATTCTGTACCAGCTGAGCCACCAGGGAAGTCCAAGTCCAAAGACCCAGAGCCCTCGGCAGCAGACACTGAAGGAGACTGTCAGGTTTTTTCTAGATACCCCTCTATTCCTAATTTGCTTAGAGATTTTATCTTGAATGAGTAGTGAGTTATATCAAATGTTTCTCCTGCAACTATTAAAATAATCATATGGCTTCTCTTTTTCATTCTATTAATTCAGTGAATTACATTGATTTCAAATGTTAAGCCAAACTTGCAGTCCTGGCTAAACCACACTTAGTCATAATGCAGTATTCTTTCTATATATTGTTAGATACAATTTCCTGTTTTTTAGGGGTTTTGCATCTATCTTGCATGAAGGATACTGGTTTGTAGTTTTCTTTCTTGGTCAGGTTTGAGTATCAGGGTAATGCTAGTAGCTTCATAAAATAAATTGGGAAATGTTCCTGTCTCATCTTTTTCTGCAAGAGTTTGTGAAAAATTGGTACTATTTCTTCCTTATGTGTTTGGTAGATTTTGTCTGGGCCTGGCATTTTTTTGTGAGACTAACTACAGTTTCTGTTGTTCTTTAAATAGATATAGGAATATAAAAGTATTTCTTCTTGTGTGAACTTTAATAATTTATTTATTTCAAGAAATTTGCTTGCTTGAAGCTGTTCATAAAATCCGTTTCTAATTCCTGTAGGATTTGTCATGATGTCCCTGATTTCATTCCTGGTATTAGTAATTCATGTTTACTGTTTTTTTCCTGATCACTCTAGCTATCAGCTCAGTTCAGTCACTCAGTCGTGTCCGACTCTTTGCAACCCCATGGACTGCAGCACACCAGGCTTCCCTGTCCATCACCAGCCCCCGGACCCTGCACATATTCATGTCCATTGAGTCGGTGATGCCATCCAACCATCTCATCCTCTGTCGTCCCCTTCTCCTGCCTTCAGTCGTTCCCAGAATCAGGGTCTTTTCCAGTGAGTCAACTCTTCGCATCAGGTGGCCAAAGTATTGGAGTTTCAGCTTCAGCATCAGTCCTTCCAAAGAATATTTAGGACTGATTTCCTATAGGATTGACTGGTTGGATCTCCTTGCTGTCCAAGGGACTCTCAAGAGTCTTCTCCAACACCACCGTTCAAAAGCATCAATTCTTTGGCACTCAGTTTTCTTTATGGTCCAACTCTCACATCCATATATGACTACTGGAAAAACCATAGTTTTGACTAGATGGACCTTTGTCAGCAAAATAATGTCTCTGCCTTTTTTAAAAAAATCTTTTTAAAGAACCAGCTTTTAATTTCATTGATTTTTCTCTAACATCTTTCTTATGTAGTTCATTGATATTTGTGTATATATTTATTATTGACTTTCATTCATTTTTAAAAAATTTCCTTCTCTTCCTAGTTTCTTAAGGTGGATCATAGATTGTTGACTTGAGATCTTTTCTACTAAGCATTGGGTCGGGAAGATCTCCTGAAGTAGGAAATGGCAACCCGCTCCAGTGTTCTTGCCTGGAGAATTCCATGGTCAGAGGAGCCTGGTGGGCTACAGTTCATGGGGTCGCAAAGAGTTGGACATGACTGCAGCTTCCACACACAGAGAGAGTATTTACTTTTGATGTAATTGGCAATAGGGTTAGATTTTAACTGCCTTCGTCTGCAGTCTGGAATTTGCCTCCAGGCAGTAAGTTGAGGCATTGATAGAGTGTATTTCCTTTTTTTTTTTTTTATTTCTTTCTGCCATCATGGTCCTTCACTGCCTGTTGCCCATTGTTTGAAAACTGTTATTTCATATATTTCATCCAGTTTCTTTTTAAGGTGGGAGGGAAAACTCCATTCCTCTTATTCTACCAAAGTTGTAAGTAGAAGTCCTTAACAATGTAATTTCTAATTAATATTTTTAAAACACCCTCTTCATGAAGTCTGAAGTCTGTTTTATGTAAAATATGAGTGTATGTATGTGTATAATTCAGTCACCAAAAGACTAACACATGGATTAAAACTATATATGAATATGGCAGGTGGCTACTTTTTTAAAAATAGAATCAAATAATAAGTGACACAACTTGACCATATCTTGAACTGTCAACTTTTTTCAGTCTCTGTGTCTGGATGGCTAGTTCCTTCTGCTTGGAATGCTTCCTCATCTCATATCCTTTCCTGCCTGGTAGCTTTCCGTGTGTCCTCCAGACCAGCTTCAGTCTTATCATTTCTCTGCTTCCCAGTCCCCCCGGACAGAATCCATGTTTCCTCTGTGGGCTGTCATCACATTCTACCCATAGAATCATTCTGACATATGCATGTTATATATGTTTCTGTATGTACTTCTCTTACCAGGAAGCCCTGGAAAGCAGGGAACTTGTTTTAGTCTTCTTTATATTTCTTTTATCCTCTAACAACAGTATGTCTTCTACATAGAATTTTTAATATATGATTATTGAATTGGTGATTCTTTTCACATGCTAAAAAGTAATGCTGTTATCACACCTCATTTTAATATCGCCTATTTGTAATGTGAATCTTCTTTGTTTTTCTCCTAGTAAATTCCTCATCTATGCCTGTCTACTGCTGTTCTCTGTGTTGCTGGCCCTTCGTCTAGATGGCATCATTCAGTGGAGTTACTGGGCTGTTTTTGCTCCAATATGGCTGTGGAAGTTAATGGTCATTGTTGGAGCCTCAGTTGGAACTGGAGTCTGGGCACGAAATCCCCAGTATCGGTAATACTGCTTTATAAAACCTGTTGGTCTCTACCCTGGGCAGGTGCCGGGGGGAGTATCTTGTTTTTCACTTCTCATAAAGTAAGGAGTATTTTCTTTTCTACCTGTCAGAGGTTTTAGAAGAATATAAGCAAGCTTATTTCTATTCTGAGTTTTTAAAAATTAAGTATTTGATAGCCATTGTTAAACAAAAGCACTGTTATTTTAGGTGCTTAAGTTTCTAGCCAGCCCACAAAAGTTTATGTAAGCTAAAATGCACCCAAAATATAGAACTGTTACACCATGCTAGACAAGGAAGTGTGAAACCATCATATTTGTAGGAGCAGTTCTACAAATCAAAGTTCTAGTTTTGGCCATCAGGGATATACCCTTCTCCATTAATTTCTGGAACTGTGTCTCCCCTTACCCCAATCTCCTAGTCCTGGGATTTTAGGCCTATTAGTGCTGTGGGGGAAGCAGCTTGGCCAGGACACAGTGAGGCCCTGAGACAGGAAAAGATGAGGCCCAGATGCTGTGAAGGAGAATAGAGCCCTGGGGGCCAGGAAGAGGTGTACTCTTTACCTTCACCCGCTCCCCTCACACCTTTCTTCTTGGATGCCTCAGTCGGTCCAAGTTCTTGTCATGGGCTTAACTCTAGTGCACATCCTGCTGCTGCTGGGGCCCACCAGAGTCTGTCTGCTCTCCCTTGCAAAGTCTGCCACTTGGGAAAGGAAAAGGGGAGACTTGAGGGGAGCTATTCTAAACCATCCCCAGGCAGATAAGGAGTGACAGAATGCCCAGTAGGCAGGGGGGGAGAGAAGAGGGGGACACATGCAGTTGCTCATATGAGAAAAGTATATACGTTGGGACCATCTCAACTTGTTTAAATCTTCATTATGAACTTTAAAAATAAGATTTAGATCATCTAAAATATGTTACCACATATGTAGCTAAGAACTTGAAAATAGCCACACAGAGAGCCTTAGCAGATGGGGGACATTAGTGTATAACTTAGATTTTTATAAATTCTTAGATTTTTTTTTTTTAAGATTACCTGTGTGGCCACAAATCTTTTTTTTTTTTAATGAGATATTTTCAGATATCTAATGTTTGCTCTACTTTGTCCACCTCATGCGAAGAGTTGACTCATTGGAAAAGACTCTGATGCTGGGAGGGATTGGGGGCAGGAGGAGAATGGGATGACAGAGGATGAGATGGCTGGATGGCATCGCTGACTCGATGGACGTGAGTCTGAGTGAACTCCAGGAGTTGGTGATGAACAGGGAGGCCTGACGCACTGCAGTTCATGGGGTCGCAGAGTCGGACACGACTGAGCGACTGAACTGAACTGAACTGAATGTTTGCTCATTCTCTGCTGCCCCCTTCTCCTTTTGCCTTTAATCTTTCCTAGCATCAGGGTCTTTTCTAATGAGTCAATTAAATAGCATCACCGACTCAATGGACATGAGTTTGAGCAAACCCCAGGAGATAGTAAAGGGTAGAGGAGCCTGGCATGCTGCAGTCCATAGGGTCACAAAGAGTCAGACACGACCTAGTGACTGAACAACAACCTTTGCTACTCAAAGAATGAAAAGTGAAATTGCTAAACAGTTTAAGTGCCACTAGTTATTTAGAAACTGTTTGACCTTTTCTCTTTTGGTTTAAGGTACCTTTCAAGATTCCCTTAAGAAAAGGAATTGTATGTGTGTAGTTGAATGTCCTGAATGTACAGACATGGTCATTCTAGCATCAACATTGTCCAGTGGAACATTGTTGGGTCTTACAGAATATAACTTCTGATCTCATTTTCTCTGTGTCCTAAAGTCACACCAACATGATGCATCACAGATGTTCACCTATATATTGAATTAGGTGCATTGTTGGCCTTGCAGATGCATTTTTAACCATCTTCTTGATTAGTGGCCTTATTATTGTTTTAATTGTTAACCTATTAAGTCCATGCATGATCCATAAGCAGCTTAAACTGATTTAAAGAACAGTTTTAATGGCTCTTCTTTAGCATCTGCAGGTGTTAGTTTATCCTAATGGAATAGGAAGGAAAATAACATTCATAATTTGATTTTCATTTTAAAATAGCACCTAACAACAGTTTCTATATTTTCTTGAAATATAACAGACACTTATGCAATAAAACTAGGTTTTTCTTAATTGTATTGCATGAAATATGATTTACATGGTTTTTAATTCATTGAGAGCCGGGGATCATGAGATTCAAGGGATATGTGTCAGCTGTTAGCATTAGATGCAATAGCTTAAATAATTTTGGAAGTAGTTGAATTTAAATTTGTGAACGAAAGTGTTAATGTACACTATCAGGAAATAACTGTGGTAATTGCTTCTGAGAATATTCAGTTAAAACTCTTAAGTCTGGTTTGGTTGTAAATGTTCATTGCTTGTCATGTAGTAGTTCTTTGAAGTTTGAAAGATTGCCCCTTAAAGAGGAATGTTAACTTAGCTTTCCACCTGATTTCCCTTTGCCTTTTGTCAGATTTACAAATACAGTCCAGAGTATCCATGTAAGTTGGTGTTACATGGGCTGCTTGCTCGCTATGGAGATTCTGAACTGAGGATGTTTTTTTTCTTCTTCTTCTGTCCCTCTTTAGAGCAGAAGGGGAAACATGTGTGGAGTTCAAGGCCATGCTAATTGCAGTGGGCATTCACTTGCTGCTGCTGATGTTTGAAGTGCTGGTGTGCGACAGGATTGAGAGAGGCAGCCACTTCTGGCTCCTGGTCTTCATGCCGCTCTTCTTCGTTTCCCCTGTGTCTGTGGCAGCTTGTGTTTGGGGCTTTCGCCATGACAGGTCACTGGAGGTGAGATTTCATATATTTAGGAAGGTTCAAAAATCAGAATCTTTTGATCAGTTACTGTGATAGAAGAGGTTGATCACTAATGCTAGATCATGGTATATAAGGAAACGAAAAACAATGGAAATGATCATGTTTCTCTTTCTTGACTTAAACCCCCAGGCCATCAGGCTTCTTCCTGCTTCATGTCTTTCCCTGTTCTCCTGGATCAGCCAGCTTCTCCTGAGAAACAGACCCAGTAGGATACATGCAGATGGAGATACAGTTGCAGATATGTAGATAGGTGTTCACATAGGAGGATTATTGGAAGGTGCTGGCTCACGTGCTTATGGGGGCTGGAGATTCAGCAGGATTTCTCCCTCTCCAGGAAACCATGGTCTTTACTCCTTAGGCCCTTTAGCTGATTGGATGAGATCTAACCATACCATCAAGGGGAATGTCCTTTAGTTAAAGTCAGTACCCTCACAGCAATACCTAGACTATTTTTTGATTAAATGACCAAGTACTACAGCCACGCTGCCTGCTTTGGCACTGCACCACCACCCCCCACCCCCGTGTCCTGCAGCCTCATCTGAAGGCCTTTGGAGCCCTCATCTCGCTGACCACTCTGCAGGTCCTGACACTCTGGGTCCCTCCGCCAATCTGGCTACCTCAGCCTGTATTCAGCTTCTTCACTGAATTCCTCTTCCTCTATTCCTCACAAGTCACTGTTTCTTAGGCTCCTCAGTTTAGTCACTCAGTCGTATCTGACTCTTTGCGACCCCATGGACTGCAGCACGCCAGGCTTCCCTGTCCATCAGCAACTCCCAGAGCTTGCTCAAACTCATGTCCATCGAGTCAGTGATGCCATCCAACCATCTCATCCTCTGTCATCCCCTTCTCCTCCTGTCTTCAATCTTTCCCAACATCAGGATCCTAACCTTGGGCATTTTCTGTCCTCACTGTGCACACTTCCTCTGAATGATCTCATTCACACTTCCTGCCTCCACGGCCACTTCTGTGCTCTCACTTCCTGATTCTGCATTTCTCAACTCTGATTTCCACATGAGCTCTAGGCTCCTACCTCACTTCCCCCAAATCTGTATTCCCTGTATTTGTTGAAGGTGCCATTTCCAGCCAGTCACACTTACCTTTCCACCTTATGCCTCTTTTGCTTTGTTTTCTTTTCTATTATCTGAGCAAATGAAGTAACAATACCATGGTTTAAAAATCATTTATACATTAAACAAAATCACTGACATTAAACATTCTAGATTCTGCCTATTTGGGGCAGTGTTTCTCAGTGGGGGCTGGATATACTGTTGTCCTTTGGGATAGGAAATGTTTTCTTGAGCAGGACTGTCCCCTGCATTTCAGGTCATTTACTGCTGATGTCTGCCTAGTAAACACTAGTGGATGTGCTCCCGCAGGTTATTGTCACATCCAGTAGGGTCTGTGCACATTTCCTAGCTCCTCCCCAGGCAAGCAGCATTACCCAGGTTGAAAAGCACTGAGAAAGTTATGTAAATACTGTTGGATGGGAGCTAAGGAAGAAGTTAAAGAAAACTAAAAAATTGGAACTTTATTTCTTAGAAAATGAAAGCATATACCAGGGCTACAACTATACTAGGCACAAAACCGTATTTTCCTAATGCAGAGTTCTAGAAAATACGTCACTCATAGGGTCACACTCTTGGCAGTCTACCTGTGAGAAGAAACCATGTGCCAAGACTTGAGCCCCCTCTTGGTTTTTATGTCCCAGGAGGAGGAGTACTTATTGGCTAGAGGTTAATGGGCCTAGGTTCCCCCAGGGCCATGCAGGAGGAGTCAGGGTGTGGCAGGGTGCCCTGTGCAGGAAGGAAAGGGGATGGTATTTTTCAGGCAGAGGAAATAACACATAAGAAGCCATAGACATAGAAGAAAGTCTGCCATGTCAGGTGAACCAGTGGCTCAGATAGGACTGCAGTACGGTTTTGCAAGATGCAGAGTCCTGGTGATGGTTTCACAGCCATACTCATATGGTAGTAATATGAATATACTTAATATGGTTAAACTGTACCCTTAAAGAGAATTAAGATGGGAAGTTTTACATTATTTGTATTTTTCCACAGAAAAAAACGCATGGAGCATAAAGTGTAACTGAAGGAACTAGGGAGAAGGGAGAGGCTATGTAGAGAGGGATTGGGCTGACTAAGGGCCAGTCCTTAGTCTTCAAGGCAGTGCCCAGCTGCCCAGGGCACCACAGAGTGCTCACAGGGCACCATGGGATATTGGGCATTTTTGAGGGAGAAGCAGTGATCCCTGACATCTGTGGGGACACACAGTGAACTACTAGCTCCACATAGTTTGGGTTTTATTGTTAGGTCACACTGCATTGATTTCAGTGGTGTCATAGAAGAGTCTAGGTTGTTCGCTTTCTCTGGATGAGAAGGCAGTACTGTGCAAAAATCCATAGAGGGCTACTTAGGATGTCAGTATTCCTTTTAGATCTAATGGCTTAAGTCAGTGGAACCATTAGATGTTTCTTTTCGCCCATAGGCCTTAGAAGGAATGGCTGAATCACTAACTGCCTAGGGAACTGGGAGCTTTGGGGCAGACCTGGGCCAGGTTGGGTAGTGTCATATGATTTTCATTCTGTGGGTGGTGGTGAGCTGTTGAAGAGCAGCAAGTGCTGGAGCCAGCAGGAGGGCCACCTGTGGGGCACTGGGACAGAGACTGGGCTAGGGACCCTAGAGAAGTCTGCGTGGTGGAGGACACAGGCAGTGACTGAGCCTAGAGCATGGAGAAGGGAATGCAGCTGTGCGCCCGTGTCCTGATTTGGGGAATCCAGGCTGCGGTGGCTCTTGGTGAGACAGGAGGCTATGGGAAGCTATGGCACAGGGTGAAGGAGGCCAGGTATGGGTGATGATTGAATCCCTAGGGGATGGCGGTCAACTGAAGTGCCTCAGGGAGAGCTGACTCTGGGCCCTGGCAGGAAGGCTGCAGTGGAGACGGAGGTTGCAGAAGCGAGCAGGAGGAGGGCGTGCCTGCCAGAGCTGTGGAGGCCAGCTCTGCTCCCCACTGAGAATGGAGCAACAAGAGTCAAGGAAGTATGCATGTTTGTGTTTGTGTCTCTCCAGTGGTTAGAGAAGGCAGACTTCGGGGGCCACCACCATTTAAAGAGAGGAAAAGGTACCTGACAGGGAAGTATCAGAGACCAGGAGGCTGGCAAGAAAACACACTGGGTTCCTCAACAAGGGAAGGAGTGATGGGCAGTGTCACTTGGTGTGGCAGTGCCCAGTCCGGTGCCAGTGGCAGTGTTCCCAACGCTGCAGAAGTGACTGGGGACCTAGAGGAAAGCAATTTCCAGGTAGTTGTGGGAACAGAGACCAGTGCACAGTGGACCCTGGAGCTTGGAGTGGCAGGGGAGGCCATGGAGACTCCAGTGTCCACAGTGTCTCACAAAGCTCTGGGGTGATGGAAGGAGAGAACTAGGGCTGGTAGGGGCACTAGATCAAGAGAAGTGTGGGTTCATTTGGTCTTGGGGTTATTTTGTGTCTAATGGAGATGAGTTGAACATGTGCTTGCAGGAAGGATCCGTGGCATGGCGTGATTCAAGATGCAGTAAAACATCCACGAGTGGCATCTTGATGTGACAAGGTCCTCCAGAATCCAGAAAGAAGTAGGGGGTGCAGGCGGAGTCCCAACACAAGAAGAAGGCAGGACAGTGATGGTTAGGAACCATCCTAACGTAGATGCTTGTGGGCAGGGACAGGAGGGGAGCTGGCGAGTCCAGCAAAGACTGCCTGTACAGATTGCAAGCCTGGAAACGGGTCACTGCATGGACGAGCTTAAAGGGCCAAGCAGCCACCGAGCAGAGAAGACAGGACACAAGGCCAGAGCCAGGCTTCTCCTTGGCACAGCACTGCTTTGCTCCTCTCTGCTGAAAATCAGGAGGTTCCAAGTGTGATGTAATAAAACTTTTGCTGCATTATAATTTGCATTGCCTTTTTAAAATGTTAACCAAACAACTGTGGTATTGAATACAATTGTTACTTTGTTTAACTGATTCTTCTCTTCATTTTTAGTTAGAAATCCTGTGTTCTGTCAACATTCTCCAGTTTATATTCATTGCCTTAAGACTGGACAAGATCATTCACTGGCCCTGGCTTGTATGTAACTTTTTAAATCTTTAAATAAACTTGTTTTGATTATAAAACTCATGTTCATCATAGAAATCTTGGAAAAGACAGATAAACATAGGTAATAGGATAATAATCACCCATAATCCCCTGGGAGATAACATAGTTAGTGGTTTTTGTTTCCTTGTTTGGGGGTTTATTGTTTCATAAGGATAATTGAGATCATACTGCATTTATAATTTAGTATCCTGCTTTGTTGTTCTAATGTTGTGTCATAAGCAGTTTTCCATGTCAATAAATGCTCTTTATATGTATAACCTTGAAAGTTTAATTGATAACAAAATATTCTTCAAATACATTTACCAGACTGTCCTCTCATTTCTGAATATTGAACTTGTTACCAGTGCTTTTACAATTATAAATCATGCTGCAGCATATAATTTTGTGTAGATAAATCTTTGCCTGGTTTTTTTTTTTTCATTGCTTTTTTTAAGGAAAGACTCCAAAAGCAGTATTACTGGCCCAGAGAGTAATAGCTTTTTGAGATTTTGAAATATAAACTGCACTGCCAACTCCCTTTTTCAAAAAACAACTGTGCCTGTTTATACTTTTGCCAGGGATGAAGTCTAAGTCACACTAGTGACCTCTGACTTCCATGAATGGCTGTTGGTTAAAACTGATTGTGCTTACATAGGTAGGAGAATGGATGGAGACACACACACGCACGCGCGCGCGCGCGTGCAAATGGCTCCATCCATACAGTACAATTTCAACTAGTAACACATAGAAAGAAGATGAGAGAAAAGGTAGAAGACTTACGTTGCCTGTGTGCGATGAGGTCTTGCCAGGGTTTGGGATCCCGTCCCTCCACTGCTTGTTGTGTACTTTTGTATACAAGACATTTTCTGTGATGAACATGATTTACCTTTAAAAAAAAAATAACAAAGGTAAAAAAATACACTGAAAAAAAGAAAATAATCATTTGGAGACAAGAGAATAAGAGAATAAAAGATGCCTTTATAATGAATAAAGATAAGATCTATCACTTTTTCCTAAAATCTTTGATAAAACATCCATAATAAAAACTATTGTTCAGTCATCCATCTTACGGCTTCAGGGTTCTGTATCTGCAGAATGGTAATTGGGCTCAGAGCCTTCTCTTGTACCATGGCAGAAACAAATCTGAGTAAGACCACAATTTGAGTGTAAGATTCAATCAGAAAAAAAAAAGATTAGGAAAAACTATGCATATTTTCTATAGATAAACAAAGGCATTTTTCCTGCCCCAGTGCTGTGCAAATCCTAGCAGATGAAACAGCCTGACTGCAGGTTTCCCACAGTGTTCAAGAGAAGCCCAGTGAGGCTACTCACTGACATTCTACTCAAGAGGGCCAGGCCACTGTGCCTGACCCCAGATGTGCTTTAGGAGGAAGACCACAGCAAACTTCCATGCAGGAAGTCCAGCCTCTTCAGGAGTCCAGCTTAAGTCCTACGTCTAAAAATGAAATGTGAAAACCAGAGAACTGTTAGGAGACAGTCTTTGGGATCTGTAGTTAGGTGAAGAATTCCCGGAAATGATACCAACAACATGGTACATAAAAGAAGCTTAAAATTAAAGTAATATTCATGAAAAACAGGTTGCAGACTAGGAGGAAATACTCATAAAACACATGTGTAACCAAGGACATATATCCAAAGCATCTAAAGAACTCTTAAAATTAAAAACTTCAGCAACAAAATTTTAAAATTAACTGAACCAACTATTCACAAAGAAGACAGACATATGGTGAATATGCACATGTAAAGGACAGCATTACTTACTAGGGAAAAGCAAATAAAAACCAGAATGAGGTGCCACAATACCTTTATCAAAGTGGCAAAGATAGCAATAGTACCAGGTGTGTTAGGGTGGAACCAAGGGACGAGGACATTTGCCCATTGCTGGTAGAAAGGCCAAACTGGATAGATGCTCTGGAAAATGTCTTGGCAATTTCTAATAAGGTTAAATATAGAGTTGCCATGTGACCTAGCAGTGCCAAACCTGGGTGTTTCCCTTGGAGAAATGAAAATGTACAACCACACAGAAACCTGGGCACAAATGTTTACAGCAACTTCATTTGCAACAGCCCAAAACGGGAAAGCACCCGCATTTCCTTCCCAGGGTGAGCAGATAAACAGGCTTGGGTGCATCCATCCAGTGGAGCACCACTCAGCAGTGACCGGTAGATAGACAACAATAGCCTGGAAGCATCTCAGAGATGTCCTGCTGAGTGGGAGAAGGCAGCCTTGGAAGGTGACATGCTGTATGAGTCCATCTCTGTCACATTCTTGAAGAGACAAAAGTGTTGTGTTAGAGGACAGAGCAGTAGCTTCTGGGGGTTGGAGTTGGAGCAAGTTGGTGACACAGCGAAGACAGAGCATGAGGGAGTGTGGCATGGTGAGGGAGTTATCCTCTGTCTCGCCCAAGGCCCCACAGATCTATACATACGTGTATGAACCATCATGGAACTGGCCACCAATAGAAAACAGTCAATTTTACTGTTTCACAACAGAAAACAAAGGGACAACAGATGTACCCAAAGGGGCCATCGAGAAGGGGGAAAAGGTCAAACAGAGGGAGCTTGGTGAGGCCCCCGGGACTCATCTTCTGGGCTTATATGGGGGGGTGAAATGAAGTCTTTCTGATGTGACAGCAACAGACACAGAACCCGTCTGGGCGAGGCAGCAGGGAAGCCTCCTGGCCTCAATGTGCAAGTTCATGGAGGGCCTGGGTCCCCTGGGCAGCCTGAGTTGCCAGGGAGCACGATCCCCAGCCTCTGGCTACAGAACCCCTGGCAGGATGGTCAGTGCCTGGGAAGAGGGGACATGCTCGTGAACTGGGGCGGCCTCACTACCCTTGGCAGGTGAAAGGGAAGTGGGCAGGGCACAGGCCAGCTGAGTGAGCTCAAGATTCAGGGAAATGGCTGCTCTCCACCTTGAGGGTGGCCCCAGCTGCGGAGGATCCCACCAGGAGCAGCGGATCCTCTTCACACACTGGCCACATCCAGGCCTGGCACCCACTTACATGCAGAGATCCAAGATGAAGTCAGCCGTGCCTCCTCTAAAGACCTTCCTTCTCTCCTCCTGCCCTCAGGTCGTGTGTGTCCCCCTGTGGATTCTCATGTCCTTTCTGTGTCTGGTGGTCCTCTACTACATCGTGTGGTCCGTCCTGTTCCTGCGCTCCATGGATGTGATCGCAGAGCAGAGGAGGACACACATCACCATGGCGCTAAGCTGGATGACCATCGTCGTGCCACTCCTCACTTTCGAGGTAAGCTCTCTGGCAGACTGTGCTCCCCTGGGGCTTGGAAGGAGTACAGGACAGTGGAGCTGCCTTTCTTTGGAGGCCTGGGAACTGGCAGTGGGAAGTGGACCTTTCCTGCTACCATGCATCTGAATGTATTGGTTTGTCTTCTAGAAAGAGAAAGTTGGATGTGGTGTTTTGGTATTTGAGCCCTGTGGAGAATTAGAGAGTGGGCACTGTTGACTTCTCTGAAAAAAAGAAACACCAGGAAGAGTTTCCCATAACAAGCCAGATGTTGGAAATTTTCTAGGTGGATGGATTCTGCTTCGTCCTGAAGAGCCGTGTGAAAGCTCTTCTCATCCTTTCCCCCAGAATGGAGGGTTTCCGTTATCTCCTGTGAGGTGACCTTTCCCCCTTAGGAGGCCTGACGAGGGTGGGCAGCCTGGCTTCAGACAGGGTCCGTTTTCAGACGCTCCATCGACAGAACGTTGACCATTTCTCTTTCCTTAGATCCTGCTGGTTCATAAGCTGGACGGCCACAATGCGTTCTCCTGTATTCCCATATTTGTCCCTCTTTGGCTTTCCTTGATCACTCTGATGGCAACCACCTTCGGACAGAAAGGCGGAAACCACTGTATGTACTTAGCATTTCAGAAGTCCTTGAATGGTGGGTGTGCACGTCTTTGTCTGGTGTGTGGCTATATGGGTGTGTGTGTGGCCCTGCTCTATGAAAAAACGAACCTGAGGACCCCAGTCAAGGAGTTTCCTTGGGAAAGCTGGGACTGGAGAAGACCTAGAGTCTTCCAGGAAAGGGAGCACTGTTAATCCTGTGACTGGAGAACTGAGCATGGCAGGTGGCCTCTCTGAGTCCATTCACTGTGAAATGGGAAACATTATCCCTTCTAGCCAGGGGCTCCTGAAGATTCAGTGAAAATCTGCATCATCTCCCAAACTCTGGACATCCTCTGGGATCTGTTTCCTCACTCTTGGCAGCATCATTCTTGATATCACTGACTCTCAGCAGTGGTTCCTGGCTCACTCGCTCTCCCTCTCCAGTGTAATGATACCTGTTTAGAAGTGCTCTTTGATAAGAGTCTCTCCTCACTAGTCCTTGAGCTCCTTTGCCTGTAACCCTGGAACACACCCTTCTCGAAGCTAATGCGACAAGATGTTGTACCCAAGAAAAGCCAGCACTGACCTGATGGTTTAGTGGTACCCAGACAGGAAGAGCAGGCCTTGGAGAAGGAGCTTTGAGGTGGCCCTGTGAGCTCAGGCCACCTGCTGGCCTGGACCAACACATACCTATTGTCTTCCCAGACTCCAGGGGTGACAGAAACCCTTTTCTTGGATGACATTCCTTGTTGTACATGCCTTTCTCCTGGGCCAGGAAGATTTAGTGGTTGACATTGCCTAGGTGCCATAGGCATTTGAGATTCACTAGGGCAATAGTTCTCAAACTGGAGGACCCATCAGAGTCCCAAGACCCCACTCCACCCCCCACCCCCACCCCCAGACACAGAGTTTCTGGTTCAGGAGGTTTGGACCAAGGCCCAGTATCGCATTCCTGACAGGCCCCAGGGAGACATCCTGGGGGCTGCCAGTCCAGGACCCCCAGCTACAGAGCCACAGAGCTGTAGGGCATCCTTCTGGTCCTTGTTGGTATTAAGGCCTAGCTCAGGCTTCATTCTAAGACATCAGGATAAAGCAGTACATTATACAAGGAAAATTTCTCTTCAGGAAAGAAAAGCAACCTGAGATTCAGGGGAGGCTAGTGTTTGAGAAAGTACATTTCTTCTGTTTCAGGGTGGTTTGGGATTCGCAAGGATTTCTGTCAGTTTCTGCTTGAAATCTGCCCGTTTTTGAGAGAATATGGAAACATCTCCTACGACCTCCACCATGAAGGTAGTGAGGAAACTGAAGAAACACCAGTTCCAGAACCTCCTAAGATCGCTCCTATGTTTCGAAAGAAGACCCGGGTGGTTATCACCCAGAGCCCTGGGAAATACGTCCTCCCACCTCCCAAATTAAATATCGAAATGCCAGATTAGACCATGCTGCTCCCAGAGCAGATCAAGAGTGCACCTGGCCCGCCCTCTTTTCCACCTTCTTCTGCCTCTCCATTCACCCCCTCCCTCCCACCCTGAACTGAAGCTGGAGCTGGGTCTCCAGGGACTTCCATCTCATGCCTTGTTTGCACTCAATGCCTACCCAGTGACTCACCGCCACGGGACATGCAGCTGGCAGGTGCCTGGAACATGCAGCGTGGTGTAGGGTGCACATCAGTGGCTTTGGACCTGATGGAGGGAGCATATGGAGACAGAGGAAGCAACTCCCAGTGGGCAGGTGCCTTCAGAGCTGGCTTGGGCCCCGAGAAGGAATGGCCACACAGCTGGTTTTCTAAGTGTGAAAATTTCCGTCAAAAGTGTTATTGAAAAATGTATTATTGAACCAAGCCAGCCTGGCCACTTAGCTCAGAAACTCCTGTTGTGGTGTGGTCAGGGCCCCTGACTAGGCCTCAGGCCTCACATGCACCCACACCACTGTGACTGGCCGTGCTCCTGCCATGCACATCATTTCTCTCTGGGTTTTTACTGACCCTGTTGGTGAACCCTTTCTAATGGAGTGACTCCGTGCCTGTATAGTATTTATACAAATATTTTAGCGTTGTAATATACCGTGTTAAATCCTAGTTCTGTACAGTATATTCTGTTAAAGTATTTTTTTACAAGCTTGTACTGGAGACATACACATTCTGTTGCAGAAGTAGAAGCCAGTAGCACCACACCCCTGTCCTGACCACTGGAGTGCTACCCCCTTCATGGGACATTGCCATCTCCTCTTCAGTTTCTCCATATACATACTTGCTGCTGCTGCCAGAACCACCACAGTAAGCAAGAAATGGTTTGTACTTTTTCTCCCACACTGGGAACACTGACTTGCAGAAAGCCGTAAAGCACGCCTGGAAACCGGAGTGCTGGACAAGGGTGCCAAGACTAGGAATGTCCAGCAGCGTGCACAGGTTGAGATGTGGGGCTTGCTGTCCATCGCACGCTGGGCCTGTGCTTTTAGCTAGGAGCTTGGGGTATAGCCAAGAGTCAGAAGGAAAAAAGCAGATGTGATGCAAACAAGATGGCCATGAGTAGAACAGGGTAAAAGGAGCCCTGGCTTTGTCACCCAGGAGCAGGGGAGAGAGGGAGAGAGGGCAGCTACTACCTTGTGTAAACCAGGCTCCGCTGATGTACACTGCACCCACCACTCCATCCTGGCACCAGCCTGGAGCAAGCCTCTGCTATCTTCAGGGGGACACGTGGAATGGTGTTGCCTTTCCTGCTTGGTATGTAACAAATGTAGCCCAGTCTACTCGTTTCCTCCCCTTTAGCTGTTTAATAAACTAGTTCTTCATTTTCCACGTGCACTGTGCAGGTCTTACTTAAATGTGGACCAGGATGCTGGGAGTTCTCTTGGCCAGCACAAAAGGGAATCTCGAGCTGCCCCAGCCAGCTGAGGGGAGCAGGGGTGGGTGAGCATCTCAGGAGTATGCAGGGGCAGCCAGGATATACAGAGAGGAAAGGGTGGGCCCGGGGATTCAGCTATTGGCAGGGGGTGCCCTGCCACAATCCTGACAGCTAAGGATATAGCCGAGAGTGTTTGCAGGGTCCCAGACAGTCTAAAATGGAACTCGCCTTTTCAGGGGTCCGAGGCATCCCCGAGTCACGTGGGAGGGTGCTGAGTAGGGCTTCTGTCTAAGGGAAACACTGGGCAATTCTGTCTAGCTCACTCGAGCTGTGTCTAGAAACATTCAATTCAGGTGGTGTTTCAGCCCCCAGTTTGCAAGACTCGACAAGGAAGCCCACCCCCTCGCTGGTGACAGGAGGCTTCCAGCACGGAGCCAAGGTCCACTGGGAGATCAGTGCTTATGCGCCTTAGATGCAGACTTGCTGTGAGACACAGCAGGCTTCCCCATAACCACGTGGCAGACTTAACATGTCAGGAACCTCGCCACCTCCTGTACCTCCCCTGAGTCCTCAGGACCCCGTGAGGCAGGTGCCCCTAGGATTACCCATGTGGGGAAGCAAAGGCTCAGAGTGGGCAAGCCAGGCAGCTGGGGATCAGCAGGGCAGCCGTGCCCACCTTGGCATCTCCTCACCCGAGCCCTCTCTCACCCACTGAGCCGGACTCCTGGGCCAGATGGCTGACACCTCAAGGTCAGAGGCATTTCTGATTCTGGAAATCTCGGGAAGATCTTCAACCCCAAGAGCAGAGTTGAGGTGGGGGGCATTAGTGGGGTGGGCTGCCTGTGTGGTCTGCCCTGCATGGCCGCCTCTTTGATGTTAGAGCACCAGGCCCCAGAGCAGGATGGCAGCTCTCACAGCCTGGACACAGCTGGATGGAATTCCCATGGATGGCAGTCACAGGAAAGAGCCACACTGTGTGAAGGCCCAGGGCAACCACCCCCTCCCATGTGCCTGGGACCATGGTATGCAGAGCAAGGCCAGCCTGGGGTAGACATGGGCAGGCTGCAGAGCCCAGAGGATGGCAACCCGTCCTTCTGTGTCCCTGGGACTTCATCTGTAGCCTCTATAGCCCCTACCCTTGGGCTCCTACAGACCAATGGCAGGACCCAGAGAGTGTCTATGTGGGGGACTGGGTGCCCAGCTAGCGACAGTGCACAGAGGGCCAGGTGGCTGTACCCTTGGCCATGGACCCCCACCCTGGATGTGGCTGTGCTTGAGCACAAGGGTGCCATCCAGAACCCTCAAGGCACCTGGGAACACAGAGAATGGGCTGACTTTGAGGGTCACATGTCTTTCGGTGCGCACCTTCCCAGACCTGGGACTCCAGGACCAGAAGGCCATGCCCAGTTCGCACAAGTGCTCGGCCTGAGACTTCACGCCCATACACGAGTATCATGGGGCCCACTGCCATGATGAGCGTGGACCAGGAGGCTGACACGCTGACCAGCCTGGGTACAGCAGCCCTTTATTAGGTCACTTAATGATTGCCTTGTAATGTCAGCCCCAAGCAAGCAAAGGCCTTTGATGAGGGGCCGAGCACCCTTGTGAGCCTGGACTGCTAGCCACTGCACTGTCCCATTTCCAAGAGGGAGTGGTGCACCACCCTCCACGGGGCTGCAGACAAGGAGGGCCCCATGATGGACGGGGTGCCCGGCTTCCGGGGGGCTCCCTTTCTTCCAAACACAGGGCCTCCAGCCCTCGGCTCAGGGAGCTGTGACCCTCCCTGTGGACCTTCCGGTAGCCCTGGCTCAACCTGTGCCCATGGGCCACCACAGCTTCAGGCTGCTGCTGGAAGAGAATGCTTTCCAGGCTTTGAGTGAAGAGCCTTTGTTGAAGAGGCCACACACCGAGTGTGGTGCCCTGCCTGGGGAAGAGGGCAGTCTCCTCTCCCTCCCCTTTCCCATCGTCAATAGTCACCGCTTTGTGTCCATCTGGTGGGAGGAAGACAGCACTTGCATAGGCATGAATGAGGAGCTCTTCGAGGACATTTTGGAGAGGGTGGCTCAGACAAGGTATTTGAGACAGACTGCATGAAGAGCTTCGTCTGCCAGCTTAGTCTGTACAGATTCAGCAAAGTGTGCCAGAATGTGCTCACCTCCCTCTGCCTGACCAGCCTGCTCATGGAGGAGCCGCCTGTCTGTGTCCTGAGCAAGTTAAGGGTGGGGGAGTACCTGCTGGGCCCTGGGGGCGGGGTGGGTACCAACCTCAGGGCCGGCATGAAAGCTGTGTGTAAAGACAGGACTGGGGACCAGCGTGACTGCCGGAGCTGCCAGTGCTGCGCGCTGCATTGGGGAGTTGTGAGGGGCAGAGCCTGACCATTCTCAGCACAAAGAAGTCATTGCCCCTCCTCTCTTTCTCCAGTGGGGATGTCTGTGGGAGATGCCGGAGGTGAGCTGAATGCACAGTAGGGATCAGGTCAGGATACACAGGGGCCAGGTGTCTCTGTACCACTGACTCATGGGCCCTTAGATCGCAGTCACACTGGGGAAAGAGATGACACTGCTCAAATGCTGGGCCTCCTGTCCTCCAGCCAGGGCACAAACGGGCCCAGGGCGGAGGCAGGCAGGGAGAGGGGTTTGTGTGCCCGCATGACTCCCTCGTGGGTCAGACCAGAAAGAATCTGCCTGCAAGGTGGGAGACCTGGGGAGGGAAGATCCCTGGGTTGGGAAGATCTCCTGGAGGAGGGCATAGCAACTCACTCCAGTATTCTTGCCAGGAGAATACCCATGGACAGAGGAGCCTGGCGGGCTACTGTCCATGGGGTCGCAAAGAGTCAGACACGACTGACTAAGCACATGCCTCCCATAGCTGTGGAGCAGAAGTTTAGTGCAGGGAAGCATAGGTCCTTTCCTGGGAAGTGTCCTGCTCAGCCAAGGAAGTGCAGGCCAAGGGTCAACACCTGCATAGAAAGCAGAGAAACTTCTGCAGTCTGCCTGCTGCAAATGCCAAGTCCCCTCTCAGGACCTTGTGTGGATATCCTTGGGCCACTCTGAGTCATTTTCCAAGGGCAAGAGGTCATGGTGAGTTAGTGAGTCTTGAGGATGGGCAAGCTGGGGCACTGCCTCTTGTAGGACAGGGTCCCACTTTCTCCATGAGGCCTGGGGATGGCTGGGTGAGGGCACCCAGGAGCCTAGCCAGGAGGGTGCTGGTTTCAGTAAGCCTCCTTTTGATACTAGGACTTTGCTATTCTCTCTCTCTCTCTTCTCTCAGTGAACCCCAGTTACAGTTCTGCTGCAGTCCCCAGTTTAAGAGAGACAGCCCACACCTCCTGGGGAAGATGAAGAGGAGAGTGGGTGTTAAGTCTGTGTCTCGGCAGGCGAAGGGCAGGCCTGCAGCCCTGGGTGTCCCTCCTGCACCCAGCACCGTGTAGCCACAGGATGGCCTGTCACCTTGCCCTGAGGTTGCCCAGGGGACTGCGAGCCACCTGGAACTTGTCCCCGCCACTGGCCTGGCCGGGACCTATGTCGCCCCTGCTGCTGGTCTGGGGACAGCAGCCCTGCTCCCCTTGATGGGTCCTGAGACCTGGCAGCCCAAGAGCACGCAGGTTCCTTTCTCTCTAGTCCGTCCTGACAGGTGGGCCTGCCCATCGAGAGCCCGTGGCTCTGCTTCACCTGGCCTCCTGTCCAGATGGCTCCTCCCATGGTGGTGGTGGGCCCCACCACTGTGCCCACCCAAATCTTCAACCTGCCCCCTGGCCAGCTCCCAGTGGCCATGCTGGTACCTCTGTGCGCCATCTGGATGCCCGTCGTGCCTGCCAGGCCAGACCCCAACCTGACCTTGACCACTCAGGCCCTGAACCCCTTCTACTACTGCTCAGGCAGCCCCTCTTTCCCATAATCTCCAGCCATTCTTTCCCTTAACCCCCACCCCCTTCAGGTGCGCCCCCAGAGGACCCCAAACATGCACCCTATTCAGACAGATAGAGGCGGCCCTGGGGTCAGAACACTGCAGGGCAATAAAGAGGCTGAAAACGAGGAATTTCCTGCCCAGCACACGTCTTCAGTGCCTCCATGCTGGGCCTGGCTGACTGTTTGAGTCACCTCAGGCAGCTGCTTGCTCGGGAAGGCAAGACAGATGGCCACTCACCCCCGACACAATGCAGGCACCTCGTGCACACCTGGGGAAGTCCCACAGACACTCTGCACCCACTCACTGAAGAGACCCATCAAGGGCTGGACAAGAGCCTGGCAGAGTGGCTTCATGGGCACAGGGACACTGTCCAGCAGGCTCCTCACTTGCTAGATGAGAAATTAAGCCTCCCCTTGTCTGGGGCCCCAACAGAGCCCTAACTGCCCTGAGACCCACAGGGCTGGAGCCTGCAGTCCCTGCTCGAGGTCTGTGGGTGTTTAGTCTGGAGGCTCGCTGGTGTCTGGACACCAGGCCCGAGGTTTGGCTTCATTTCAGGGCCCGCATCTGGTGTCATTTTCTTGTTTCTCTTTTCTTTTCCTTTTTCAGCTGAGCACTTCGAGGGCGTCACACCTCAGCACCCTCTGATCACTGGGGTGTCCAGTTCATAACATGTTTTCTCTTAAAAGAAAGTTTGTCCTGAGGAGCATAGCAAATAGCCCTCGAGGGTTGCACTGCAGAGACAAGAACTCCAAGGTCAGGTGAGGGGAGAGCTCACACACCAGTCCACCGGAACCAGAAGGCTGGGTCTCCCTTGTTGGCAGTCTGGCACAGGCAGAGGAGGCCCTGAGAAAGGACTTGGGGCAGTGCAGGCCAGGGCTTGGTCAGCCCCAGCACTGAGCTGCCATGACACCCGAACAGGCTGCTCACTTCCAAGCTAAAATGCAGCCCCTTACGAAGGTGCACCGCCTCGGGAACACCTTACCTTTTCAGAAGGTTTCGTTCTTTTTTTTTCTTGACTTCTGTATGCCTCCTGACCTGGAATCACACGCAGATGCTGCTATTTAAAAACCACGTTCCCAGAAACCTCAGCATGTGTGGCACCTGCTTACCTATAAAACCTACAGAGAAAACAGAGATGGGCAGATTGTAATCTCAAGTCATCTGCTTGTCACAAAAGGCACATTTTATTTACAAAATCAAGGCTGCCTGACATTAAGAGACCCATGTGGTATTTCACTCCCACTGCTCAGTCCTTGGTAGATTTTGACTGATGTCTGTGGAGTGAAGTGGCTAAGCACGCGTCCTCCTGAGCCAGGCTGAGGCAGCAGCCTAAGGTCACGCAGGAGTGTAGGGAGGGAGCATGGACTTGATGGGCTGGTCCTGGACAGTGAAACTGTCTCGAGCCCCAGGCGTGCCCAGGTCACCAGAGGAGAGGCCAGGTGGCTCAAGAGGCACAGAATTAGTTCTGTCCCCGGGGCCACACAGGCGACAGTGTCTAGGAGAGTGGAAATGCAATTCAACCAGACAGGGTGTCTCAGAGAGGGGCCCTGCCTCACAAGTGCTCCA
Source organism: Capra hircus (assembly GCF_001704415.2). Classification (NCBI taxonomy): domain Eukaryota; kingdom Metazoa; phylum Chordata; class Mammalia; order Artiodactyla; family Bovidae; genus Capra; species Capra hircus. The sequence continues at coordinate 383,640 of NW_017189574.1, read as the reverse complement.
ACTAGATAAGGGTGACCCTGGAGGCCCAACTGGGCAGACCCCGGGGAGCCAGTGATCCATGGGCAACTCACTTCCCCCAGCCCTGCCCGAGCCTCCCTCAGCCCAGTGCTCATCTTGGGTCCTCAGTGGCTCTTTCGTCCTCCAGGCTCCCTTGCTCTGTCCCTTCGAAGACAAAGGGAGGTGCCATGGCCAAACAGGGATGAGGTGGGGAGGCTGAAAAAGGCTGATTTCTGGATGACAGAAATAAGGCTTAGCGTGCGGTGAGCAAAGCTGGCCGTGCTCTCGAGTGCTAGCTCTCTGCAGGAGGAACGCCTGGGACTCTGTGGCAACTGTCATGAGGAAAGGCCTTGGGATGAATAGAGCTACAAATCAGCAGGGGAGGCTGATGAGACAGCATAGCCTGGGTCTTGTCCACGCCTGACCCCACAAGCAAGGCCTACGACCAGGCAGCAAGGTTCTCAACCATCCTCTGAGCCTCTGGAAAGAGAGGGAAGGTCCCCATCTCCAAGGTCTGAGGTCTCAGCAAGGGGGCTCCTCGAGGCCCCATGCAAATCCCACCAGATGACGAGCTCTGCACATCCCCACCCTCAGGAAATCTGGGGACACCCAAGCCTTCCTCAGGCAGCACCTCCAGCCTCTGAGGGGGCTGGGGCAGCCAGGCCATCATGGGGGCTGGGCTGGACTGCACTGAGGCAGAGTCCTTGGCCCTCAGGGGCCCCAGGAGCAGGGCAGGCCAGCCACCCACCTTCCTCCCAAATGTCTCTCCTTTCTGGGGAAAAAGTCAGGCCAGTGGGGACTTGGAACCCACGAGTCACAAGTTCTTGGCCTCTGAGAGCCCCTCTGGCCACTCTGCACAAGAAGGGCCCATGGTGGGGGCATCAGTGCAGACCAGTGGGGAGAGAGCCACCAAGGAGACAACTCTGGTGATACAGCAGAGAGGAGAGTGAAGCCATTGTGAGTGGCCAAAGGCCATCTCCAGGCTGCTGAGTTCTTGCTAACTCACCTGCCACTCCTCACCATCTTCAGCTAAAACAACATCATTTAAACAAAAATTTCCAAAGTCTGGTGATGCTGAGGGGCCCCCATGGGAAGGTGAGTGGTTCTCTGTGCTCCCCCAAGATCATGGGTGCAGCAGGCCCCCATCTAGCATCTGTGCTAGGACTGCAGCCTTCTCTCAAGGCTTAAGGAGGCCCCCTCCTGAGAGAGGACAAGGATGTCCAGTCACCCTGAAACAGAGGGTCTCATAGAACACAACTCCACACTTACTGGGAATCCTGGGGGCCCTGATCCGGGCTGTCAGGCTGAGCCACCACCCCCCTCACTTCCTCAGTGAACTTGGGGATTCAGGGGTTTGTCTTTGGGATGCAGTCTCAGGTGGGCAGAGGGAGGTGCTCACGTTCTGCTAAGACCCAAGGTGAGGACCAGAGGAGGCTGAGGGTCCCCAGTGGATGCATGTGCGGCCCGCCTGACAGCCCTGGGGGACCCTGGGGCGTGGCGTCCAGATATAATGTCATTGATCCCGATGGGAGTGAAGTGAGGGCCTGGGTCAGGTGCCCGGGTTCAGGTCAGCAGAGTGAAGGAACCCAGCTGTGCTAGGAGTCAAGCTAGAACCCTGAGGGGGTTCTGGGGCCCCAGGACAATCCAGGTCATCACTGCTCTCAGCCTTGGCAGGGTTGTGGGAATGAGCCCCCCACTCCCACTTGCTTCTCGGGCTCCTGGCTGGGGAGGGCCTGGTTCTAAGGGGAGCAAGGTCAGGGACAAGAGGGTGGTGCTCAGACCTGCTGAGAGTCAAAGTGAAGAGCAGGAGGAGGCTTGAGGAACGCCTGGGAGATCATCTCGGCTTGGGAAGCCCTGGGCTTGGAGCCCTGATGTCGTGCCCACAGACTTCCCTTTGGGGTCTCAGTGAAGTGATGGCTTGGTGTGAGGGCCCTGCCTCCAGTCAACGCAAGGGGCATCCCCGGACCTGCCAGGGTTCAAGATGAGGACCTTGAGGGAGGACACAGGGAATCCCACAGGTCCCGGCACCTGCTGTCAGTCGGGGGCGACTCTCGTGGGGGCATGAGCTCGGGGTCTCAGAGACACTGGAGACTTGACATAAGGGGCGGGGCCTCAGAGATTGGAGGGGAGACTCTTAGGCTTTGAAGGAGTTAGTGAGGACCCCGAGGGAGGACTGAGAGGACCCTGGACCCCAGTCAGAGGAGACCTCCGAGAGCCTGTCTCCGTCGCCAGTCCAGGGCGACAGTGGAGTAGAGTGAGTGCAGCAGGCATGGCCTGACTCCCTGACACCCGCGCCTGCGAGAGATCGGGGCCCTGGTGCAAGGCGCGGGCTTCAGCGGGGAGAGGCGGGAAGCCAGGTCCTGCCCGGGGGCAAGGCGAGGTGCCTGAGGAGAGCTGAGGGCACCCGAGGGGGGATTGAGAGACCCCACAGTCCCCGCCCCTGAAGTCGGCCGTGGGGCCCTTGGGGTGAGAAGCGCACACTAGGCCCGTCTGCCCTCCTCACGTGCGGGTCTCAGAGAGACTGGGAGCGGCAGGGCCTCAAAATGGAGGACGGGATAAGCCCGGGTCCTGCCTGAGGTCCAGGCTCCATGAGAGGAAGGAATGAGGCAGTTAGACCCGAACGTGGGGAGGGATCCTTGCCTCTGATGGGGGTCTTAGAGGCCGCAGAGTCGGGTGAAGAGGGTGAGCAGTTTCTTGACCTCTGACTTAGGGACCTCGAGACCTGAGGCGATCAGGCAGCGGGCTGAGGCTTCAGGTCCAAAGAGGGTGGACTTGCCAGACACCGATGGAGGACTGAGCAGACCCCTGCCCCTGTGGTCAGTGCTGGGAGGCCAGGCAGGATGTGAGGAGGAGCTGAGGACCCACAGGAGGCCCTGGGCAGTGCGGCCACATGTGGGGACTCTTAGTGCTTTCTGTTCAGACTCTGGTCTTGTTCTGAGTTTCCATGCAGGCCCCCAGAGGGGTGGGACCAGGTCGTGCCAGGAGAAAGGTGAGCACTACAAGTGAGCCCTGAGGGGACCACCCACCACACACCTGGGGGACCTCAAAGAGTCCACCCCTTGTACTGTCACGGAAGGCTCAGGGCTGTGCTATAGGACACCCCTGTGGTGTACCCTCCATTTCTCTCACAGGGGATCCAGGAACCAGGAGGTGAAGGCAGAGGTCTGAGGACCATGTCCAGAGGTCAGAGAACAGAAGAGGTCCAGGCAGTGCCAGGAGTCAAGGTGAGGCGGGTACCCTGAGTGTGCACCAGGGGCTCCCCATCCCAGAACATAGGGGACCCCACAAGGGCCTAATCACCACACCTTGTCAGCCCTGGAAATCTCAGGCTGTGCTGACTGCACTCTGAGGAGCCACCTCACTTTCTCCTTCAGGTAGCCAGGGGACTGACAGCACCCACGAAGAGGAGACCTGTACACGGTCTGTGTCAGACTGCCCAGGACGTGGTTCTCAGCAGAGGCCGCTCTCATCTTCTCCCTCCCCCAGGCCCCTGGTCCCCATCTGTCCCCCTGCCTTATTCCTGTCTGTGCTTCGATCCTAGGCATTCCACTTGGGATCGAGATGAGTGAGCTGAGCAAGCCCGAGGAAGACCTTCAGGACCCAGGCAAGGCCCAGGACCCAGAGGAGGAGCAACTCTTGGGGGCTGAGGCAGGGGGAGGCTGCATCCGCCTTGGCCTCCTTCCCACCAGTCTCCCTTGCAGTGGCCTTGTCCCAGGAAGCTCTGAATGAGATGCTGGTTAACTTGACGAAGTTTCTTGCTCTTCAAGTATCAGGCCAAGGAGCTGGTCTGTGGCATTGAGGTGAAGGAGGTGGACCCCATGGAGCACATCTACATCATGGTCTCCACGCTGGGATTCACCTGCGATGCAATGCTGAGCAGTAGGCAGGGCTTGCCCAAGGCTGGTCTCCTGGTGCTCGTCCTCAGCCTGATCATGCAGAATGGAGACCATGCCTCTGAGGAGGAAGTCTGGGGAACACTCAGCAGATTGAGTGTGTGTTAGGAGTGAGCAATGCGTTTTTGGGGAGCACAGGCCACTGCTGACCCACGTGTGGGTGCAGGAGGGGTACCTGGAGTACCAGCAGATGCCTGACAATGACCCTCATCAATACGAGTTCCTGGGCCTATGCAGAGACCAACAAGTGGGAAGTCACAGAGTATCTGCTCAGAGTCAGCCAAAGGTTTTCCAGAGCCTTCCCACCCCTGTCTGCAGAGACTGTGAGGGAGGAGAAGAGGAGTCCTGACCCAGAGAAGCTGCCAAACTGATCCTTCCCTCTGTGACTGAAGAGGGAGCAGTCAGCTTTCTCAGTAGTGATGGCATGGACCACTGGGGAACCCGGTGTATAACATCTTTGTGTTCCTTTTCTCTGTGATGATGTGGAAATAAATCTGTTTTTTATGAATTTTTCCAATGTGTTTTCTCAGCTTAAGCCTTAATAAACTTCAGTATCTAACTTTGTGAATGACATTGATCACACATGTATTTGTACTTAACCAGTTAAAGGACCAGAGTTTTGCTGTTTTGTAAAAGAGATTGGGAACTCTCCCATTTTATTTTGTGACCCTGAGCAAGATAACATGGAATTGGAATTACAACTATTTTGGATATGTGAACTTACTAGCAGTATATAGTTGGTGGCAGAACTGGAAAATAAAAAATGATTGTAGTGAATTCTTGATTCTTATAGTTTTTGTCTGTCCTTCTCTAGAGCTAATCCATATCTGTTTACTTGGATTTTGCCAGGTTATTATTTAAGAAAGTAGAAGAAAATAGATGAGATTAATAGCCCCCTTCTCACTGGTTCATTTATTCCTCAGAACTTCATGGATCCTCTGCTCTGTGGAAGGCCCTGTGTTAGCAGTGAGGACACTGGGAGAAGCAGGACACCACCATATCCCATTTGTGCTGGTATCTGGGATGGGGTGGAAAAATGTTCTGGATGCAAGTGGTGCCACATCCATGGGGCTGAGCTCCCAAGAAGCAGGAAGGGCTCCTGCATGAGTGACTGATGGAAGCTCTGTCCAGGTGCCATCCATTCAGGGCCAAGGGTGAGGACCTGGGCTCCTCCCAGTGGCACAGTCAGAAGGTGGGTGTTTTTAGAACTACTCTCTTCCTAGAGCCCTCCAGGAATAGTTCTGATGTAGACAGGGTGGAAGAGGAAGGAGCATTTTGGATTCTGGGCACTGCAGATGGTATCCTGGGAGTGGTACAGCCAGAGGGACTGAGGAGGGTGGAGAGCCCTGGGAGCAAGGGGCAGGGATGCAGCCTAAGAGTCTGGAGCTGAGCTTCAAGGCAGAACCACATGAAGACCACACAGTCCTCACCCTCTGCCCTCCTTCTGGGGTCCATCCGTCTCTCCCTTTCCCTTCATCACATGGCAGGGCTGGGTCAGGAGAAGAGGAGACATGTGGATGGGGAACTGGTGCCTGAACCTCTATGGAGAGGAGCGCAAAGTGCCAAGTGTGAACCATGGCTCACAGGTCAGTAGGACTGTTATGATATCTCCTGGCGGAACCATCTTCCTTTGGGAACAGCATGTCCTGTCACCACCATTAATAGAGTAACCAGTAGCCACATGAGGCTGGGTAGTGTGAACTCAAATGTGCTTAGTGTGTCCCAGGGCCTGACCATCTGCCTTAATATAATGTGAAGTCAAATGTAAATAGTTAGAAGTGGGTAACGGCTAGATAGCCCTGCTGAGGAACTGCAGAACCTACACGGGGGACCAGAAGCACAACTTCCCTTGTGGGTCACTGGGAGTGGTGGTAGGTGGGGTCACTGTTTCCTCTGTTTTCAGGGCCATATATCTTACTCAGTGGGGGAGCTAATGACGACAGATGTGGAGTTTGTCCAGTCCCTGGAAGGTGAAACCCCAGCACCGCGGGCTCTCATATCCCAGTGTGCACCTCACATGTTCTTCATAGAGGCCATTCCACTGGCCCAGGAGACCAGCAGCTCTGGAAGCTGTGGTCTCAGGGCAATGAGGGCTTTGGTGCAAGGGTCCAGCCTTGGGTAAACTCAGGGACATCCTGTACCTTCCAGAGCTCAAGATGAGGACCCTGAGGAGGACACAAGGACCCCTTAGATCCCACCCCTGCTGTCAGCCCGAGGCATCCCTGGCGGCAGCATGAGCACTTGGTAGTGTGTCCTACCTTTGGCATCCCTGTCTCTGACAGGTTGGGGCCCTGCTTTAAAGCGGCGGGCCTTAGAAGGCGAAGGGAGGATCTTAGGTTCTGAAGAAGTCTGGGTGAGGACCCTGAGGAAAGACTGAGGGGAACCTGGACCCCATCACAGAGTGGGCTCAGGGCGCACATAGGGTGGGATGAGCACATGCCGCATTTCCTGACATCCGGGTCTCAGAGAGACTGGGGACCCGGTATAGGCGGCAGGGCCTCAGGTGGGCAGAGAGAATTCCAGGTCCTGTGGGGTAAGCAGTTGAGGTCGCTGAGGGGGGACTAGGGGACCCTTGACCTCAAAGAAAGCTGTCTCTGTTGTCGGTCCTTGAAGACCGTGAGGTAGGGTAAGAACAACAGGCATGGTCTGACTTCCTGACATCCGGGTCTCAGAGAGACGGCACGTGGTATAAGGGGCGGGGCCTCAGCTGGGGAGAGGAGAGAATCTGAACTTGTACTCGGAGACAAGGTAAGGCCTTGAGGAACGATAAGGGGACCCCCAAGGAGTACTGATGGAGCCCCACAGATCCCTGCCCCTGTCACCCGCCCTGGGAGACCCTGGGGTGAGAAGAGCACACTACACCTGTCCTGACTTCCTGACATCCGGGTCTCAAGAGAGACTGGGGCCCTGGTGTGAGGAGCCAGGCCTCAGACTGGGGGAGGACAGGGCTCCGGTCCTACTGGGAGTCAAGGTGAGGACGCTGAGAGAGAGTGAGGGGAGCGGGACCCCAGAACAGAGGGGACCCTGGTAGTCCCCAGGCAGGACGACCTCATGCCGCATTTCCTGACATCGGGTCTCAGAGAGGCGGGGGACCGGGTGAGAGCGGCGGGGCCTCAAAATGGAGGACGGGCCAATTCCAGGGCCTGCCTGGAATCCAGGCTGCAGGCGGGGAAGGACTGAGGCAGTTAGACCCCAACACAAGGAGGGATCGTTGCCCTTGATGGGGGCCTTAGAGGTCCCAGAGCGGGTTGAGCAGGATGAGCAGTTTGTCGACCTCTGGCTTAGGGGCCCGGGGAGGTGAGGTGCTCAGGCGGAGGGTGGAGGCTTCGGATCCACAGAGGGTGGACTCCCCGGACAGAGCCACACCCACCCTTGTGGTCAGTGCTGGGAGTCCAGGCTGGACGCGAAGTGGGGACGGAGCATCTCCCCAGCCTAGGACCCGCGGGAGGCCCTGGGCAGGTGCAACCACATGTGGGGCGCCTTAGCGCTTTCCTTTCAGACTCGGGTCTTGTTATGAGTTACTCTGCAGGCCCCCAAAGGGCAGGGTCCAGGCTGTGGCAGGGGAAAGGTGGGCACTACACACCCACCCTTTCTTTCCCCCACAACTGGGTGGGGGGGCTCAGAGTCCAAGGGTGTGCCACAATCTACCCCCGAGGGGCCCCCTCCATTTTTCTTACAGGGGTTCCAGGAACCAGGAGCAGAGGTCTGAGGCCTGTGTCCAGAGGTCAGAGAAAAGAGGAGGTCCAGGCAGTACCAGGAGTCAAGGTGAGGAAGGTGGATGAATGAGCACCAGGGGCTCCCCATCCCAGAACAGAGGGGACCCCACAAATCCCTAATCCCCTCACCATGTCAGCCCCAGAACCTCTGGCTGTGTTGGCTGCACCCAGGAGAGCCACTGCCCTTCCTCCTTCGGGTAGCTGGGGGTCAGACTGCCCAGAAGGACGGCCGCTGTGAGGCCGAGAGCACCCCTCAAGAGGAGACCTATAAGTGGCCTGTGTCGACCACCCAGGGTGTATTTCTTAGCTGAGGCCCATGGTCCACAATGTCCCCTGCCTCACTCTTGTCTGTGGTTTGATTCCAGGTATCGTGCTCGAGGTCAAGATGAGTGAGCTAAGGAAGCCCAAGAAAGACCTTCAGGACCCAGGCGAGGCCCAGGGCCCGGAGGAAGCACAGCTCTTGGGGGCTGAGAGAGGGGAGGCAGCAACCCCCTCAGCCTCTTCCCGCCCAATCTCTTTGTGCGCCACTGAGGAGGCCTTGCCCCAGGAAGCTCTGAATAAAATGGTGGCTAACATGGTGAAGTTCCTGCTCTGCAAGTATCGAGCCAAGGAGCCAACCTCTGATGCCGAATTGCTGCATACGGTCCTCGGAGGTAACCAGGAGCACTTCCCGGTGGTCTTCCGCCAAGCGGTTGAATGCGTTCTGCTGGTCTTTGGTATAGATGTGAGGCAGGTAGAAACTGCGCCCATCTACATCATGGTTCCCTGCCTGGGCCTCACCTGTGATGTGATACAGAGCGGTGAGCAGGGCCTGCCCAAGGCCGGCCTCCTGGTGGTGGTCCTCAGCCTGATCCTCCAGAATGGGGATCGCGGCCCTGAGGAGGAGATCTGGAGAGCACTCAACAAGATGGGAGTGTGTGTTTGGAAGGAGCACTGTGTCTTTGGGGAGCCCAGGGAGCTGCTGACCCAAGTGTGGGTGCGAGAGGGGTACCTGGAGTACCGGCAGGTGCCTGACAGCGACCCTGCTCGCTTCGAGTTCCTGTGGGGTCCCCGGGCCTTTGCGGAGACCAGCAAGGAGAAATTCACAGAGTATCTGCTCAGGGTCAACCGAAGGGCTTTTAGGTCCTTCCCATTCCCTTCTGCAGAGGCTGTGAGGGAGGAGAAAGAGGGGTCCTGAGCCAGAGCAGCAGCCAGGCTGATCCTTCCCTCTGTGATTGAAAAGGGAGCAGTCAGCCTTCTCAGGAGTGATGGCCTGGGCCACTTGGGGAACCCGGTGTGTAGCATTTTTAGGTTCGTGTTCTCTGCGATGACATGGAGACTGATCTCTGTTTTCTTTAGGAATTTTTCAAATGTGTATTTCAGCTTAAGGCTTAATAAACTTCAGTATCTAACTTTGTGAATGACATTGATCACACATGTATTTGTACTTACCCAGCTTAAGGACAACAGTTTTGCTGGTTTTTAAAAGAGTTTGGGAACTTTCCAATTTTATTTTGTGACCCTGAACATGGTAACATGAGATTGGAATTATAAGTATTTTGGAAATGTGAACTTACCTAGCAGTAAGGTACTTGGTGAAAGAATTAGAAAATAAAATGTGATTATAGCGAAATCTTGCTTCTTATACTTTTTGTCTGTCATTTTATACAGCTAAGCTATCTCAGTTTATTTGGGTTTTCCCAGATTATTATTTAAGAAAGTAGGAGAAAACTAATCCAACTAAATAAGGCCCTGCTCCCGGCTCATTTATTCCACAGGACTTCAGGGAGCTCGTGCTCTGTGACAGGCCGTATTAACAGTGGGGACACTAGGAAGAGCAGGCCACCCCCACACCGGGAGTGATCGTCTAAGAGCTGCAGCCACATGAGGAAGGTGGAGCGACATCCCCTAGTCCCAGAACAAGGCAACACGGGGCAGGGCAGTGGGGCTCCAGGAGAAGCCCTCGAGTGTCAGTGCCTGAGCCAGGGCAGTTTGGGCTTTGAGAAGCTGGGTTCCTTCTGTGGGAGGTGATCGAGATGAGGCTGGGTGGTGGCAGTACCAGACCTCTTGACAATGTCTTATGGGTGAGAAGAAAATTTGAAATAGGACATACACAATAGAAGTTCTTCTTCACTCGGAGATGAATCTCCTGGGTCCAAAAGAGAAAGTGCACTTTGATCAGAATCAAGTAGACTCCTGGTTTTTCTGCCTGAGTGTAAATACACTTGAAAGGTTCCAAATGAGACATGAGTGAATTTGGGTTGGCACACAATCTTCTCAGTCTCAGGGTTTATAGCTGAAGACATTTCAGTTACCATGTTGCAGAAACTGGTACTCGAGAATCCAAGCACGACACTAGGAGATTTGGATAACTCAGGTTTATTATGCTGGCAGGCACAGAGGAGTCAACACTCCAAGCTCTGAGCCCCGATCAAAGGGATTGCAGAGTTTTCATAGACAGACTGTAGTGGGCAGCACTAGCTGTTAATAGGCTGGTTTAAACTAAGGGGTTTCTCACGCTTGGGAACAGTGGTCAAGATGAGGAGGGGGATGCCTGACCTGCACAGGCGTGATTAAGCAGGTTTGCAGGGGCAAAGAGCAGGACAAGGGTGAGTGAGATGAACTCCAGTTTCTAGCATTGCAAGTTCCCGCTTTCTGAGACTACAGGACCCAGGTGATCTAGACTTTGCAAGGGGGAAGCTGAGTTACAGAGGCAGAAGGAGAAGGAGGTCGTGTAAAATTTTAACTTTTCCCCTTCATTCTCCACTCTCGATGCTTCTATCACTCATTGTAGAAAGCATCGTCCCATGTGTTTGGTAGGACATTCCAAGCTCCCCATCATTTAGGGAGAGTGTACTGAATTATTACCATTTGTAACTTTGTGGATTCAATCCGAGAGCTTATGAACTGGGTAAGAGCATAGAGAATACAAGGGCCAAACAAGAGCACTGCAAAGAGCATGAAGAGAGGACCTGTTAAAGGGAGAAGCCATGATGCCCAGCTCCAGATATTGCTCCAATTACCCCAAGAATTAGCTAGCTTTTCTCTCTTTTTATGATTTGTTCTCTTTGATGTTGGGCCATGTTCCTGACTGTTTCTGACTGGTGTATATAAAAGCAGCATTCTTCATTCAAGAAGAGGCAACTGAAAAGGCAGACACTTTTCAACTGTCAGTAGGTCTGATGCTGCTGCTGCTAAGTTGCTTCAGCCATGTCCGACTCTGTGCGACCCCATGGACTGCAGCCTACCAGTTTCCTCCATCCATGGGATTTTCCAGGCAAGAGTACTGGAGTGGGTTGCCATTGCCTTCTCCAGTCAGTAGCTCTAGACCTCTCTTATTTGGCAAAACCACCTCAGCCAGGAAGATTTGGCCACCCTCCCAATGTTGTCTGTGAAGTCTTTGGATAGTGTATGATAAGAGGTGGTTGATGAAGCAATTCCTATTCCCATACCTATCCCAGCCATGATTCCCAGACTAGCTAGTAGGGGTATAAATTGGATGACTCTTTTTGACGGCATATGTGCTGCCAGAGGTACGGTGGGAGTCTGGTTGTTAGGGACAATATTCATCTGGGGAGTGAGGAAAGCTAGGGTGCAGATATCCGCCTAATTGACAGGTAGACATAAGTAAGCATCTGTCCCACAAAGAAAAGGCCTTGATGGGGGCGGCACCATCTATAACAGCAAGGGACACCCAATGGCTGCAAAGCAGCCTGCACATAACAGATAACTGAAGACTTGCAAAAGGTTTTCTCCCCATCTTTGGGTTGTCATGGCTGTAGCAACTGAGCCTATCGTGAAGGGGCATCAGTTATACTGTGGAGCAATTTAGTTAGTAGGGAGAATCGATCGTAAGAGACTTCCAGTAAGAATGAAGCTTCCCATTACAGTGAGATAACAGACAGTTAACTGTAAATTCTGACCCAAATCCTAGTCCTGGGGTGCGACAGAAGCTAGTCCTGTGGTGAAGAGCACAGAAATAACAGCAATCAGGGATAGAGTCCAGGGTTGACAATGAAAAGCCATTGATATTTTGATAGCCAGATCCTGAAGCTTCTGCCATGTGTTGACCAGCTAGCTGCCGGAGTGTGGCTGGAGCAAGGCTGAAGAATCCTCAAGCTTCTGCTGTGCATGTACTTAGTCAGCTTCCGGAGTGACTAGAGCAGAGCTCAGCATCCTTCGCGGGTGAGGGTCGTTGTTTCTGAAATAGACCTTGAGGAGTTTTTGGGGGTCCTGAACTGCTTTCCAGGTGTCCTCATTACAGGAAGCCACTGCCTTCGTGACTCTGGTGTGGTGGATCCAGGGGATGATGCCTGTAACTTTAACAGTAGTAGGGGTTGCCAGGATGACCGTGTGAGGGCCTGTCCAAACTGGCTAAAGTGGCTCCTTTTTCCAGTCTTTAACCCATACCTCATCTCCCGGCTGACAGAGGTGAACCCAATTGCCCAGTGGAATGGGTGTCCTTTCTCAGGTTTCTTAGGCGATATGGCGGAAGACTTTCCAGGGCCTGGGGGTGTTGGAACATCTCCAGGTCAGCTAGTTGTTGATGGTCTCCTTTGAGCTTTCTGATCACTGGGGGTGGTCTCCCGTATAAGATCTCAAAAGGAGAATAGCCTGAGGTCCTCAGGGTGCACTTATGGAGGGCAATGAGAGTCCACAGGCTAAGGCAGCTTGTTCTAGTGTTGTCTGAGCATTGGCCAGGGGATATTTTTGTCGTACTAGTACTTGGAGAAACAAACTTAACAAGAATGTTAAAGATATATTGCCCAAAGATTAATAGAAGTAGGAAAGCTGCTGAGGTGCAACCAGGAGAACCAGGTCCAGACATTGGTTCGTGACACTAGTGTTTCTCTAGGTGGGAGAAGATGCAAGAAGTTGGACTCATAAAAATCTTTACCTGAAAATATCTGACTATCTGAAGGCCTGTTTTCCTGGGGTTTTTCCAGAGCACAGAATGCCTTATTTTTTGTCTCCACCCTGAGCTCCTTTCGAGGAGGTGTTGAAGGTCAGCATCTTGTAGTGGTCATGATTCAGTCTTTGTAGAGGCAGCTGGCAAGGGCCAACTTCCAGTCAGCAGGGCCCCTTCATAGTCATATTTGACCATGTTTGGGGGGCATTTCATGGTCACTGTGTCCCGCAGTGCTGGGAAGGCTCATTCCCAGGTCTAACAAAGATTTCATTGACAGGCCACTCAGTGTGTTGTCACTAGACCAGGCCTTGTAAGTAGCAAAAGTCTCTGGACCATACCTGTCCTACTAGCTTCTTGGTCCAAGAAAATATTCCTTCTTGTTGCTTCTTCCCATATCTAAAGTTACATTATTACAGTTAATGGTCTCATATGGAACTGCATATCGGCATTTTATCACAGGCTCTGTCACACATTTGGTAACATAAGAAATTATCTTCTGAAACAAGCTACATAGAAAATAATATAGCTAGCAGTTATTAGTAAGGTCACAAGCAAGAATTTAAGTCAAGAACTTTCATTGGGGATAGCCCGGTATACCCCAGGTCACCTGTCTCAGTTAAATGATTATAGCCAAGTGTTAATCTCCTGGTTGTACATCATGGAGCATCTGACCTTTATCCAAAGACTGGCTGCTGAGGTAAGCTTTAGAAATAATCTTGAGTGTCCTTTTTAATAATTTAATTAAACCTTTTAGCAATATAACATAACAAGGAACTATCTCAGAAGTGAGTCTTAGTAGCAGAGACCTTAATTAACAAAACTAGAACTTAATATTTAATGAAACATGAATTTTTTTGGAGAATTCATGTGAGGGCATTAACACTGTAGCCAGGTAAGGCTTTAACCCATCAAATAAAAATGAGGTCTATCAGGGAGCCGGGAAAAGCTAAGCAACTTTCTTGGATTTCCCATAACCATGGATCTTTGATTTTTAGCTATTGTCTATTTATTTTTAATTTCCTGATTTAAAAGGAGACTGTCACCATGTTTTAAGGACATCAGGATAGCAAAAGTCTAACCGTGAAGGGTTATTTTTTGTTGAAGCAGAATGAGCTTTGTCTACATGTACCATAATCTTAAATAATGTTTATTTACATTACTAAAGTAACAAAAAGATTTTTAAAACAAATAAAAATCACTTAACGGCAAATAAATTTATAATCTGTTATCAAAAGCTGAATTTTAAGAAAACTTTCTTCTCTAAACAGAGAGAAGACTAAATTCTAGTCTGGTACCAGCTTACTGTTAATAACAAAATTTGTTTATCTGTTTAATCTTAGAAAGTCTTTTCCATAAACCTTGAAGAACTAGCAGTATTCTTCTAAATGCATGGGAGTAAATTCATAGAAGACATGACTAAAATCTGATTCTATTGCGATTGACAAGGAAACCTGGTCATAACATTTTAATATGGACATGGAACAACAGATTGGTTCCAAATAGGAAAAGGAGTACATCAAGGCTGTATAATGTCACCCTGCTTATTTAACTTATATGCAGAGAACATCATGAGAAACACAGGGCTGGAAGAAGCACAAGCTGGAATCAAGATTTCTGGGAGAAATATCAATAACCTCAGATATGCAGATGACACCACCCTTATGGCAGAAAGTGAAGAACTAAAGAGACTCTTGATGAAAGTGAAAAAGTTGGCTTAAAGCTCAACATTCAGAAAACTAAGATTATGGCATCCGGTCCCATCACTTCATGGCAAACAGATGGGGAAACAGTGACAGACTTTATTTTTGGGGGCTCCAAAATCACTGCAGGTGGTGACTGCGGCCATGAAATTAAAAGACGCTTACTCCTTGGAAGGAAAGTTATGACCAACCTAGACAGTATATTCAAAAGCAGAGACATTACATTGCCAACAAATGTCCGTCTAGTCAAGGCTATGGTTTTTCCAGTGGTCATGTATGGATGTGAGAATTGGACTGTGAAGAAAGCTGAGTGCTGAAGAATTGATGATTTTGAACTGTGGTGTTGGAGAAGACTCTTGAGAGTCCCTTGGACTGCAAGGAGATCCAACCAGTCCATCCTAAAGGAGATAAGTCCTTGGTGTTGATTGGAAGGACTGATGCTAAAGCTGAAAATCCAATACTGTGGCTACCTCATGCGAAGAGTTGACTCATTGAAAAGACTCTGATGCTGGGAGGGATTGGGGGCAGGAGGACAAGGGGACAACAGAGGATGAGATGGCTGGATGGCATCACTGACTCGATGGACATGAGTTTGAGTGAACTCCAGGAGTTGGTGATGTATAAGGGGGCCTGGTGTGCTGCAATTCATGGGGTCTCAAAGAGTCAGACACAACTAAGCGACTGAACTGAACTGACCTGAACTGTTGCTTCTTGACATGCATACAGGTCTCACGAGACAGGTAGGATGGTCAGAGATTCCTATCTCCTTAAGAATTTTCCAAAGTTTGTTATGATCCATACAGTTGGGATTCCCTGGTAACTCAGCTGGTAAAGAATGTGCCTGCAATGCAGGAGACCCCGGTTTGATTCCTGGCTTAGGTAGATCCCCTAGAGAAGGGATAGGCTACCCACCCCAGTGTTCTTGGGCTTCCCTGGTGGCTCAGCTGGTAAAGAATCCGCCTGCAGTTCTGGAGACCTGGGTTCGATCCCTGGGTTGGGAAGATCCTCTGGAGAAGGGAAAGGCTACCCACTTCAGTATTCTGGCCTGGAGAATTCCATGAACTGTATAGTCCCTGGGTTCGCAAACAGTCGGACATAACTGAGTGACTTTCATTTCACACAGTCAAAGGCTTTAGTGTAGTCAATGAAACAGAGGTAGATGTCCCTCTGAAATTCCCTTGCTGTCTCTATGATCAGAAGAATGTTAGCAATTTGATCTCTGGTTCCTCGTGACACTGGATATGAGCCTTTGTTACTTCTCACAAGGACTTCAGGAACCTAGAGGTGAAGACCTAGGTCTGAGAATGTGTCCTGAGGTCACAGAGTATAAGGTCCAGGCAGTGTGAGGAGTCAAGGTGAGGTGGGTGCCCTTGGTATGCACTAAGGGCTCCTCATCCCAGATTAGATGGAACCCAACATGCCGCAAATCACTTCCCTCCTCATCCCATGAAACACTGGCTATGCTGGCTGCAACCTCAGGAGCCATCTCACTTCCTCACTTGATAGTGGAAAGTCGACCAAGGAGGAACACTCGTGTGAGGCCCAAGAGCAGCCCTCAGGAGGAGATCTGTAAGTGGCCTGAGTCAGAGCAGTCCAGGGCATGTCTCTCAACTGACCATTTACTGCTCCTCTGGGTCCCGCTCCGCCCCCCCACCCACCCCGCCCCTCCGCCAGGCCCGAGGTCCCCGTCTGTCCCCTGCATCACTCCTCTCAATGGTTCGATCCCAGGCATCATGCTCATGGTTGAGATGAGTGAACTCAGCAAGCCCAAGGAAGACCTTCAATGCCAAAACCAGGCCCAGGGCCCAGTGGAGGTGTGGCTCAGCGGGGCTGAGCCAGAGGAGGCCTCAACCTCTCTGGCCTCCTGCCCAGTCTCCTCTTCCTCTGCCATCGCCCATGCAGAGTCCTTGCTAAAGAAGGCTCTGAATGTAATCACAGCTGAACTCCTGGGGTTCCTGCTGCTCAAGTATAGCACCAAGGAGCCAATCTCCCAGGCTGAAACAGAATACGGTTCTCAGGGATAACCAGGCCCACTTACCGGTGGTCTTCCATAAAGCCACACAGTGCCTGCCCCTGGTCTTTAGCATGTACATGAAGGAGGTAGACCCCAGGGAGCACATGTACTTCCTGGTCCCCACCCTGAGCCTCACCCTCAAGAGATGCAGAGGGATGAGCAGAGCATGCCCAAGGCTGGCCTCCTGGTGATGGCCCTGAGCCTGATCCTTCCAGCAAGGGACCTGACACTGAGGAGGAAGTCTGGGGAGCACTTAGCAGGATGGGGCTGGTGTGTCTGGAGTGAGCACTTCATCTCTGGGGAGCCCAGGGAGCTGCTGACCCAAGTGTGGGTGTGGGAGGGGTATCTGGAGTGCCAGCAGGTGCCTGACAGCGACCCTGCTCACTACGAGTTCCTGTGGGGTCCCCTGGCCTATGTGGAGACCAGCAAGTGGCAAGTCAGGCCATTTCTGCTCAGGGTCACACAAAGGGCTTTGAGGGCCTTCCCACCGCTGTCTGCAGAGGCTGAGGGGGAGGAGGAAGAGGGGGCCTGAGCCCGAGCAGCAGCCAGGCTGATCCTTCCCTCTGGGATTGAAGAGGAAGCAGTCGGCCTTCTCAGAAGTGAGGGCCCGGGCCAGCTGGGGGACCAGTGTGAAGCATCTCTGTGTTCCTCTTCTCTGCGATGACATGCAGATTCATCTCTTTTCTTTAGGAACTTTTCAAACTTTGGCTGTTTTAATAGAAAGCTAAATAAACTTCAGTGTCTTAGCTTTGTGAATGATGCTGATCACAGTGTGTTTGTGCTTACCCAGTTCAAGAACAAGAGTTCTGCTGTTTTTTAAAAGTGATTGGGAACTCTTCCATTTTGTTTCGTGACCCTGAACAAGATGAAATGGAATTGGAATAGAACTATTTGGGAAATGTGAAAATACTTAACAGTAATATCATTGGGGAAGATTTAAGAGATAAAATGTAATTGAGGTGAGTTCTTGCTTCTTATATTTCTTGTCTGTCATTTAATACAGCTAAACTATCCCTGTTCAGTTGGACCTTTTGGGGTTATTATTTAAGAAAGTAAAAAAAAAAAAATCTGATCCAACTTAATAAGTCCCCTGCTCCCTGACTCATTTATTCCACATTTATTACTTCATGGAGCTTCTGCTCTGTGGAAGGCCCTGTGTTAGCAGTGGGGGCATGTTAGCAGGAAACATGGGATCCTTATGTAAACCTACCAAAATTTGGAAATAAATATGTGATTAATTCAATGCTTTTTTAAAAGTAATTCATTGGAAGGACTGATGCTGAAGCTGCAGCTCCAATATGTTGTCCATCTGATGTGAAGACCCGATTCATTGGAAAAGACCCTTGTGCTGGGAAAGATTAAGGGCAGGAGAAGAAGGGTGACCAAGGAAAGAAATGGTCGGATGGCATCATCTACTCAGTGGACAGGAATTTGGTCAAACTCTGGGAGGCAGTGAAGGACAGAGAAGCCTGGCATGCTGCAGTCCATAGGATAGCAAAGAATGGGATGTGACTGAACAACAACAAATTCACTGTTTTAAATACAGACAAAGGTTTTATGTAAATAACAATAGCACGCTGTCTGGGGGGAAAAACATACCATTTGCACTTTGCCTGGGGTGGGGTGGAAATGTATTTTGGAGGCAGGTGGTGCCACATCCATGGGCCTGAGCTCCCAAGAAGCAGGAAAGGCTCCTGACTGACCGACTGATGGAAGAGCTGTCCAGGCGCCATCTGTTCAGGGCCAAGAGGGAGGACCTGGGTTCCTCCCAGTGGCACAGTCAGAAGGTGGGTGTTTTTCCAAGGACTGCTGTCCTCCTAAAACCCTCCAGGACAGTTGTGCTGTAGACAGGGTGGAAGAGGAAGGAGCATTTTGGATTCTGGGCACTGCAGATGGTGTCCTGGGGGTGATACAGCCAGAGGGACTGAGGATGGTGGAGAGCCCTGAGCCAAGGGGTAGGGATTGAGAGAGTCAATTCCCAGGCAGGTTGATGACAAGTCCAGGTTCCCTGAGGAGGAGAAAAGGGTCTGGGGCTCTCAAGGAGGAGATAGGGGTCTGAATTCTCAAGGAGGAAGAAGGGACAAGTGTTTTTCGCCTTTACATTTCTTAGTCTTAGTCACATAAAACGTTTTTTCCTTTAAGCCTCAAACTGATGAGTACACAACAAACAACTCAGCTTAAACTCTGTACTAGGGATTACATAGCAACAATGCTTGAGGACAATTTCTCCTACCTGAAAACCTTCTGACTAATCCTGCTATTTTAGAATGTGTATTATGGGAGTGGGTCTGGTAGGCTCTTTCTATTTTTAAGTTCTAGTCCTGTTATCCTAGAATGTAAATTGTGAGAGTGGGTCTGGTAAGATTTTTACAACCTTGAGACAGTCCTTTGATTAACTGTAATAACCAATTATAAAAAAGTATATAACTCCCTTGGTAACACCAGCAAAGGGGGCACTCTCCATCCCCCTTCTGATGTCTCTGTCAGAAGCTTTCTCTGTCCCTTTTCTTACTTTAATGAAACTCTGCTACACAAAAGCTCTTGAGTGATCAAACCTGGCTCCTGGTCCCAAAGCTAAATCTTCTTCTTTGGAGATCATGAATCCAACATAATTCACCATAAGCTATCAGGATGCAGCCTAGGAGTTTGGAGCTGAGCTTCAAGCCAGAACCACGTGAGGACCACACAGTCCTCGCCCTCTGCCCTCCTTCTGGGGTCAATTCTTCTTTCCCCTTCCCTTCCCTATGTGGCAGGGCAAGGCCAGGAGAGAGGAGACACGTAGATGGGGAACTGGCCTAAGAGCCTCTGGGGATGGTGAGAAAGCAGCTGAGGTACACAAGACTGTGAAGGCCATTTATACCAAAGCAGCCTCCGGAATCTCGGGTTCCTTCTCTAACCAGCACAGTCGTGAAGCATACCACTCTGCACACCAGGAGGAGCTGGAGTCCTGTGTATTTCTCCCTTTTTCATGAAATGTCACACTCTGCACGGCTCCTGATGTGAGTGGGGGTGGTGGACTTCATACAAGGGGCCACCCTTCAGGAAACAAAGTCCAGGAATTCCTTCCTGCCACCTGCTCACTTTAGCTCTCAGAGCAGCACCCTTCCATTGTCTCAGAGCTCTTTGGCCCTCCTGATGGTGCTTTGGAGGCAGCAGCCCAAGTGGACCTCCAAGGATGGTGGCACCCTGTCCCTGGTGTCCAGCCCAGAGCTCATGTCACCCCTACTGTGGACCCCTTGCCCCCACTGTCTCCAACCTGGCCACACTCTCTGCATCTCGGAGCTCTACACTTCCTGTCCCTGTCCAGACAACCTCCCAGCCAAAGGTGGCTGCAGGGTTGACATTCCCTCACAAGTCGTATATGAAGGTCCCCAGATAATAGTCCCCTGTCACGATTGTTGTGAATCAGATAAATGGACAGTTGAGGTCGCTTTTGGTGAGTGTCATGACGGCTAGCAAATAACAACCCTGTGCGATGTGAATAATCACAAAAGGCTATGATTATGAATAACTATTGAAATAATTCCTTAATTCCCAATCTTTGATGAAAGTGATCAGTGAGCCTGGGTGGTAGAAGACTATCCTTTCTGAGGTTTAGCCAGAAGTGTGTTGCCAGGATGGTGTGTCAGCCACCACAGAGCCAGAGAGGACCTCAGTGTCCACAAACTGGCAGTTGGAGCAGATGAAAGGCTGTAGCAGATGACAGGTGCAGTCACCAGCCTGCTCCCCAGACCCCATCATCCCCAGGCTCAAATGAGGGTGGGAAGTAGCTGGCTTCATCACACAGTCTTGTTTGTCCATGTGTGGGTCAGGGGCATTTCCTCACTGGAGCAGTAAAGGAACCCTGGCATTTGAAATCCAGAATGTAGTGGTTGTTCATTCTCCTCTGCATTACTGTGCAATGCACAAATATTCTAATCACAATAGCAGTGGTAAATGCTTACTAGTTCTGTTCCGTTTATTCACTGGGACAAGAAGATGATCTGACTTGTCAAAATAACCATCAGGGCACAGAAGCCTTGAGATATAACTTTGTGATTGAGTCCAACAAAAATACGTGGGAATCATACACCTGGAACTTCTGACAGGGCGCAGGGATCGCCCCTGCCCATGACTTCAACCTCCAAAGGCTAAGTCTCTATGTCTAACTTGCCTTTCATTCTGTTGTTCACTTCTACCTTAACATAATGTGAAGTCAAATGTAAATAGCTAGATGTGGCTACTGTGGACATCCCTGCTGTGGAACTACAGAAGTTACTCTTAAGAACTGGAAGCACAACTTCCCTTGTGGGTCACTGAGAGTGGTGGCAGGTGGGGTCATGAGTCACTGGGAGTGGTCGTACAGGGAGTCATAGATCTATGGGAGTGGTGACAGGTGGGGTCATGGGTCAGTGGAAGTGGTGATCAGCGGGGTCACTCTACCCTCTGGTTCAAGGACCATGCATCTTACCTCGTGGGGAACTAAGGATGGCAGATGTTGAGCATGTCCAATCCCTGGAGGGTGACACCCCAGCACCATGGGCTCTCAAATCCCAGTGTGCACCCCACGTGTGCTTTGTAGAGGCCATTCCACTGTTCCAGAAGACCAGGAGCTTCTGGATGGTGGGGGCTGAGATAGCGACTTTGGATCCCATGGCCACTTGCTCTCTGAGCCCCTGGTGTGCTGTTAGAGGATCTCTTGGTCTTGCATGGTTTTCTGAAATACCCTGTGTCAGTCAGTTCTGCTTTCTGTGAGCCCTCAAAGAGTGGTGCCAGACAAGGTGCTGCAAGCAGGAAAGCGAAACCCACATCTAGAGTGTGTACCTATCAATTTCAGTAAAGATGAACCTCTCCTCCTACAAGGATGGAACTGAGATGTTGTGATCAACTCACCATTAGTGGCTCAATGATCTTCTGGCGGGACGGTGCCACTGAGGGATGAGCATCACTCTGTCCATGGTAGGGCAAACACCTGGTAGGCACCGTAGCTCATCTGGCCTGCTGGTGGCGCCTGTGCTGCTGAGCCCAGATGCAGCACCACCCTGGGCCCCATGGCTCCTCCACGCATGAGAGCACTGGGCAGCCCTGAGGGACCACTGACAGAGGCTGGGCGCTCTCAGTTCTTCAGGCATCGGGTCTTCAGCGATGCTTCTTGCCTCTTGTATGCTGCATGCTTTTGTGAGTAGTAAGAGGCAATGCAGATATCTTCCTTTTTGGTGTCCCTTCCTATCGGTTCGTTGATGTACCCCTTCTCCAAACCTACTTGTGGCAATCTACCAAAATGTCTCATTCTAAGCTGACTGACTGGCCAATCCATTTTCCATCATCTTTAAGCCTATATCTATTCTTGGCTCGAGCCATTTCCTTTATCCATATATAGTGGATCCCTAGAGGCACCATTAGAAGTTGCATCCACTGGGAGCAGATTTCTGCTCGCCCCTGTCTCTATGGCCACATGTGGTGGAGGTGTGTTGCAGAGGAGTCCATTTCCACCTGCGGTTTCAGTTCAGCCAACCCACTCCTCATCTCTGCTCAGCATTTCTACACCCCCAGCACCTGGTCAGGAAAGAACTTCCTGGTCCATTAATCTCCAGGAATAAACTGAGGCAGAGCTGCTTGTGACACATTGGCAGGTCATATTGGGGTTTAGCTCACCTTCTTGGTGATCTATGGCCCTGCTTGGGTCTGGTCTCCTCAGAGACACCACTTCTGTTTTGTGGTAGATTACTGTTGCAGTCGCCTCCCTTTGTGGGTCTGACAGAACCTAGCTCATGAGGACCAATGGCTGCATGCTGTATGCCGAGGAGGCGGCCATGTGTTCCAAAGAAAAAAAACAAACCTGGCAAAGCAGTTGCTATCGAGTGGGTGGTGGTCCACTCCTCCTTAGGAGCCTGTAGGTTTGAGTAGGGTCCAGACCGCTGAGGAGGTATGGTGGGGACCACCTGCCTGCATTCTTTTGGTGTTAAGGGTGTCATTAATGTTGCACATCTCCCAAACCAGAGGGAATCTTGGTTTGCATTTACTCTCACAGTCAGGTGCAGGGAGTGCACTTGGTCTTCCCCGCTCTGATAGCTTCTATACTAATGGCCTTGTGTGCATTCAGGGCTTGTGCCCATCATCAAGCACGTCTGTTCTCATCACACATCTGCAGATGGCAGGCAGGAGCTCTCTGGGTCAGATCTAGGCCAGAACTCCATATGTTCCTGGTGAACACATGCTCCCCGTCCACTGCGGACACTGACGGAGTGAAGGCCTGACTATCACTTCCCACAGCATCCCGTTTCTAGATGTCCTTACAATGTTTTCGTCTTTCCTCTCTCTCCCGCATTCAGTCACCAAGGTGAACAATGTAGGTCTCTTTGTGGGACAGACTTGGGGAATGATGGCTGCATACTTCTGCCAGGGTGTTGCAGAGTCTTTACTCATGAGGATCCCTCCTTCCCTTTGGTCAATGGGTTCTGTGTCTGACAACTGACTCAGGTCTGGGAACTGGGGAAGACCTCATGATGCTTTTGGAGCACTCTCCTGCATCCTCCTGCTCACTCAACTTTGTTGTCTATCAGACAGTAAGGAGTCTGCCTGCAATATGAGAGACCTGGGTTTGATCCCTGGGTGGGGAAGATCCTCTGGAGAAGGAAATGGCAATCCACTCCAATATTCTTGCCTGGAGAATTCCATGGACAGAGGAGCCTGGCAGGCTACAGTTAATGTGGTCCCAAAGAGTCAGACATGACTGAGCGATGAACATTTTCACTAGTACTATTTAAGTCACAGATCTGTGGACGGCCCATCTTTCTTGACCCTAAGAACACCGTGTCCTATAAGCAAGCTCTATACCTCTCTGCAGATCAGAGCCTCTCACTGCCACATTAGTGTTGTTGATTTTACAATAATAGAGATCACATTCCTTTTCAAATTTAAGTACCACCTGCTGAATTGAAGGGGATATGATCAAAAACTTCCAGGTTTGTGTGTGTGTGTGTGTGTGTGTGTGTGTGTGTGTGTGTGTAGAATTACAAGAAACTGTCTCTGGAGTCGACCCCTGCACAGGAATAATGCCAGAATTTTCTGCCCACAGGGGCTGCTGTGGGCACTGTCCTCCTATGGCTTTCCAGGGTCTGACAAACCAAATGTCACTTCTGGCACTAGTTGTGAACACACATGAGGCAGATTGGGGATTTTGACCAATCAACCCTGTCATGACTTTAAGAGGATGGTGATTCCATATCAGGGAGGACTGAGAGCAATTGATGAAATTTAACCTTTACTCTTTATATTATTCTGAAGGAAACAGGAAAACCGGTATTACTGAGAAACAATATGAACTTGCATAGCAAAAATTCTAGCGAACCCACCAAAAATAAATAAATAAATAAAACGTATAAGAACCAGTTAATGAGTTCAGCTAGTATGCAGGATATGAGATCAATGTTTTAAAAAACCAATTACATTTCTGTATAGCAGCAATGAATCATCCCAAAGTGAACCTGAGAGAACAACTCCATTCAGCATAGCATCCAAAGGAAGGAAATTCTTCAGAAGAAGACTAATAGTCAAACAAAAGATGTGTGTGACTTGCACACTGAAAAGTACAAAACTTTGCTGAGTGGAGTTTACAAACATCTGTAAGAGAGAGGGTCTCTCTGTTCATGAGTCAGGAGGTGCGATGCTGTCAGACGGTGGTTCCTTCCAGCATGATGTGAGTCTCTTCAGTCCCTCCCCAAATGCCCAGAGACTTTTCTGTAAAAATGGAGAAGCTGATTCAAAAATGGCGATGCAAAAGACCCAGAATAGACACAAAATGTGGTGGGGGGGTGGGGGGGATGATGGAAGACTTATTTGCTTCGTGATTTCAAAACCCAGAGTTATGATAGAGGCATCATGACAATACAGTTTTCTTGTAATTGTAAATGTAGAGCTCAAAGGGACAGAATTGAGATTTCATAAATAAGCTCATTTATTTATGGTTCATGGATTTTTTTTCAAGGTGCTAAATCCACATGGAAAGGATAAATCCACTTTTCAATAAGTCGGGGATCCACCTGCAAAAAATGTGAGTTTGCACCACTTCCTCAGAACATACACAAAGACTAATTCATCTGAGAAAATGTTCATGACTTTGCCTTTAGACGACATTTTCCCAAATAGAACACTAAAGCCCAATCCCTGAAAGGAAAACAAAAATCAATACAGCGTAATTAATCAAAAATCAAAACTGTTTTCTCATATCCTTGCAATGGAATTCTGGTTAGGAATAAAAAGAAAAGAATGACAAATGTGTGGTATAGCATGGATCAAGAAAATAAGTCATGTGACTCCTTTTCTATGCAATTTCCAGGAAAGGCAAATCAATAGAGATGGGAAGAAGAGCAATGACCGCATGGGAGTGGGCTGGGCAATCAGGGATTAACTGTAGGTGGGCAGAGGTCATCTTCCTGAGTGATGGAAATATCCCAAAACTGGACTGTGATGAAGGCTACATGACTTAGGAAACTGACTAGCAATCACTGAATTGTACCTTTTCCATGGGTAAATTCTAGGGTATGCAAATTACACTTCAATGAAGTTGAACAGTGCTTCTATCCGACCCTGGGCTCTCTGAGACAAGGAAGAAGACCTTCTTCCAGCAGGTTCTGGGCCTCACATCAGGGCAGAGTCACTCTTCCTCTGAGGAAACACTTGGAGATGTGGGTATAGAACACCTAGCTCCCTACCCCATTCAAATGTAATGCGACAGGCACCCAGGATGACTTCCTTTGTTTCCCCAGGAAGAGAACTCTCTGGCTTTACCCAGGATCCAAAAGGACGCTGCTCAGCAATGTCCCCTTTCAGACTTTCCCTCATCCTTGAGACACACCGTCTGCAGGTCTGAGGGCTGCCACTGTAGCTGGCCAAAATCTTGGCTTTCTCTGTCCACTGAAGACAAATAAAAAACATGGAGACAAAGTGTGGAGGCAATAGACAGGTGGCTTTCATTCTCAGCCAGCAGAGAGGGGAACAAAGTAGGCTCATGCCTCAAAAACTGAGCCCCCTGTCCATGAGGAATCTAGGGGCTGATATAAGATGAGGGCTCCCAGTCAGGACTCAGTGATGAGGAACAAAGGTGTTAGGATCTTGATTTCTTCGTCTTGCATTGCTTCAAAGTCAGCCATAGACTGGCACCAGTAACCCAGGAATTGACCTGGCAGTTTGGTGACTCTGTGGCCTATTTTCTGATATGTAACTACAAGGGGAAGGGTGTTGTAAGGGTAAACACCAGACGCACGATGTATTTAGCATAGAGTCAAAGAAAAATAGATGTGAAGTATAGCTCCTGTGGGCTTCCCTGGTAGCTCTGCTGGTAAAGACTCCATGTGCAATGCAGGGGACTCCACTTCAATTTCTGGGTTGGGAAGATCCACTGGAGAAGGGATAGGTTACCCACTCCAGTATTCTTGGGCTTCCCCTGTGTCTCAGCTGGTTAAGAATCCACCTGCAATGTGGGAGACCCTGAAGCTCCCCTGGAGAAGGGAATGGCTACCCTCTCCTGTACTCTGGCCTGGAGAATTCCCATAGACTATACCATCTATGGGATCACAAAGGGTTGGACACATCTGAGTGACTTTCACACTTTTATAGCTCCTGTACAGTTAGGGTGCAGAAAGCAAACCTTAGTTACAGATGTGCAGAGTTAGGAGCAGTTAAATTGAAAAAAAAAAAAAAACAACTAGGAATATTCAGGCCTGCTCTCTGTTCTCCGTACATTCTTTCTTCTCAGGAAAGGGGAAAAACAACAACAACAACAACAACTCATTCTTCTTGTTTTCAATTTCACTGCAACACTACCACCCAGCCTCATCGCAATCATCTCCCACAGAAGGAACTCAGCTACCCAAAGCCCCAAAACACCCTGCCTCAGGAACCAAGCTCCTTCTGGAGCCCCACCACCTCACACTGTGTTGCCTTGTTGTGAGGGACTAGGGGACATCTCTCCACTGTCCTCATGTGACTGCAGCTCCTAGACCATCGCTCTAGGTGTGGGCTTGTTCTGCTTCTTCTACTGTCCCCTCTGCTAACACGGCCTTCCACAGAGCAGAGGCTCCCTGAGACTCTGGGGGAGGATAAGCCAGTGAGCAAGGTACTTACTTATTAACTGTAACCAATTTTACCCTAATTTCTTTAATAACTAATGCAAATCCAAATAAACATAGATCTTTTAGTTTTATAGATTAACAGATGACAAAAGGTTTTAGAATTAACTTTTATTTTTTATTCTCTATTTCCTTTTATTTTTTCCCCCATGCCCAGCAGTTTTGGGGATCTTAGTTCCCCAACCAGAGATTGAACCTGGGCCCCAGCAGTGAAAGTGCTGAGTCCTAACCACTGCACTGTCAGAGAATTCCCAATTCCTCTATTTTTTGACTCCATCAATTTTATTGTTCTTTCCCATTTCCAAGAAAATTCCTATTCCAATGAAATGTTAGCTTCCTCAGGGTCACAAAATAAAATAGGAGAGTTCCCAGGCTCTTTTACGAAAGAACAAATCTCCTATCCTTAAACTGGGTAAGTATTAATACATGTGTGATCATTGTTATTCACAAAGTTACATATTGAAGGTTATTAAGTCTTCAGCTGGAAAAACATTTGAAAAATTTCTAAAGAAAACAGAGATGAATCTTCATGTCACTGTGGAAAGAGGAAACCCAAAGATGCTACACACCGTGTCCCTGCAACTGGCCCAGGCCCTCAAGACTGAGAAGGCTGACCGCTCCCTCTTCAGTCACGGAGGGAAGGATCAGCCCCCCTTCCTGCCCCCAGGACATGCTGTTGCACATGGACCTGGAAGGAGTCTGGCTGCTGCTCTGGCTCAGGGCCCCTCTTCCTCCTCCCTCTCAGCCTCTGCAGATGGGAGTGGGAAGGACCTGGAAGCCCCTTGATTGATTTTGAGCAGATGCTCTAGGACGTGCTGCTTGCTGGTCTCCGCATAGGCCTGGGACCCCACAGGAACTGGTAGCGAGAAGGGTCACTGCGGGGCACCTACTGATATTCCAGGTACCCCTCCTGACCCCACTTGGGTCAGCACTCCCTGGGGTCCCCATAGATGTAGTGCTCCCTCCAGGGGTATACGCCCATGTCGTTCAGGGTTTCCCAGATCTCCTCATGGGCGCAGTTGCCCTCCAGGAGGATCATGCCTAGAACCACCACCAGGAGGCTGGCCTTGGGCATGCTGTGCCCATCACTCACCATCCCATTGCAGGTGAGGCCCAGGGTGGGGACTAGCGTGTAGATGTGCTTCCTGTGGTCCACCTCCCTCACGTCCACGCCGAAAACCCCTGCAGGCACTCCGAGGCTTGGCGGAAGGCCTCAGGGAAGTGGTGCCCGTCCTCTCTGAGGACCATGTTCAGGATTTCATCCTTCGTGGTTGGCTCCTTGGTGTGATACTTGAGGAGCAGGAAGCACACCAGCTCCAGCACCAGCAGATGCAGTGGGTCTGGGTGCGTGGACTTGGCACCTTCCTGGTCCCACTGGGTGCTCTTGGCCCCTCATCTTGGCTGCTGGAGGCCTCATCTTTGGATTGGCTCCATGGAGCGGCAGCTCTGGTGGCGGGGGGCGGGGGGGCAGGGGAGGCACCCTGAGGGCTCGGCGGGGGGCGGGAAATGGGTGCTTCCACATCAGCCAGCTTCAGCTCCTCCAGGGTGCCCAGGAGCAGGACAGAGGAGGAGGAGGAGGAAAGCAAGGAGAAGGGGGAAAGCTATGCGGCCTCCGCCTCCTCTTCCTCCTCCTCCACCTCCTCCTCCTCCGACTCTTCCTCCTTCTCTCACTAAATGAACTGTCCCACCACTGGGCTCTCAGCCTCCCTTGGGTCCTGAAGGTTGGCCTCACTTTCCTCATGGAGCTCGCTCATCCCAGGCATGACTGGGATCAAACCACAGACAGAAGTGAGGCAGGGGGACAGATGGGGACCCCGGGCCTGTGGGAGAGAGGTGTGTGAGTGGCCTCAGCTGAGAAACCCACCCTGGGTGGACTGACACAGGTCACTGACAGGTCTCCTCTTGAGGGGTGCTCTTGGGCCTCACAGGGACACTCCTCCTGGGCAGGCTGTCTTCTGATAACACGAAGGAGGAAGTGAGGTGTCTCCCAAGGGTGCAGTCAGCACAGCCCGAGGTTCCGGGGCTGATACGGTGAGGGGAATTGGGCCTTGTGGGGTCCTGTCTGTTCTGGGGTGGGGAGTCCCTGATGCACACTCAGGGGACCCACCTCACCTAGACTCCTGGCGCTGCCTGGACCGCCTCTGCTCTGCAAGCTGCGGACAGAAGCTTCAGACCTGTGCTTTCCCCTTTGGGTTCCTGGAGCCCCTGTGAGAGGAAACAAGGGGGTACCTCGGCCATAGACTGTGGCGTGGCGCTGGGGCCCTTGGTGCTGACAGGAGGACTGGGCTGGACTCGGTGAGGTTCCCCTTGTCCTGAGGTGAGTGGTTCCCCCCTGTGCTCACAGAGGGCCCTCCACTTCCTCCTGGCAGTGTCTGGGCCCTCCTGTCTGTTCTCCTCAGGCAAAATTCTCAAGACAATTTCCCTATACTAAAAGGAAGAAAGAGAGGGGCCCTGAATACTGGTCACGCCTGCCCAGGGGCTAACAGGGCTCACAAGGGACAAGGGGTGGCCAAACTCTACGGAGTGCCTCTGTGCTGGGATGACGGGGAGTCACATGAATCTCCACCTTGACACCCTGAAAGGACCCTCTGTTGACTGTGACCCATCTCCTTAAGCAAGGGCCTTAACATTCATGACACCAGAAGTGAGAACACTCAATGCACCCGCCTATTCTGGGCCACCCTGTGTCAACAAAGGGACACAGCAGGCTGGGCTCCATGTACTGGGTGTGAGGAGGGGGTCTCCCCAGTGCTCCCCCGACCTCTGCGTGGGCCTGAGTGCAGACCCTCAAAGGAAGGCCCCTGGCCTTGACCAACCATCTGGCTGAGGAGGTGGGCCTCGGGGTTCCGATGGTTTCTAGGGCTGCTAGGAGGGATTTCTGTGGCCCCCTCTCTGTGGTGGGGATTGGGGTTCCCCACTTCTCCTCAGGGTCCTCACCTTGACTCCTGGTGACGCTGGGACTCCTCCTGCTGCTGAGCAGACATGCTCCCCAGATGGCTGCCCCAGCAAAGTCTTCCCCCTCCGGGCCCGCCTCCACCACAGGCGCTCCCCCACCCCCACCATGCAGGGTCCCCACTGTTCTGGGGGAGGCTGATCCTCAGTCCATTCTCAGGACCTTTGCTCTGATTGCCATCCAGCCTGGCCTGACCCATGCTGACTGAGTTCCCCTGAAGCCTGAGCCCTCCAGAACCCCCCAGAGCTCCCTTCCAGGTACCTTGGCAGCAACAGTGCATCACCCTGGCCTCTGTGCTGGGATTCCGCGGGGATACAGCAGACCACCTGCAGGGAGGTTCCCTTCTTTCTGAGCAGGGGACCCGGCAGTCCTCCCCAAGGGCAGGCTCAGGCCTTTCCTGCCCAGGCTCACCCTGGGGCCCCTCGAACTCAGCCCCATCCCCCCGAACCCTGAGGTGCTGCAGTTGGGAGGGGGATGTTTCCTAGGGACCTTCCTAGGTGACCTCCTCCGGGTCCTCCCTCACTGTCTGATGGAGCCCGGGCCCCTCCCTCTGCCCACCTGCAGCCTCCTGATCCCTCGACCCAGACCTGGAGCTGGTCCAGATGGAGAGGCTGCCCTCAGGGGGCAGCACCTGGAGCCACACGCCCAGGCTCCAGGGTGACAGCAGAGCCGGAGAGGGGAACGCTGGGTTCTGGAGTCCAGGGGCCGACTGTCCCTCAGGGTCTCCACCCAACGTCCCTGCAGGTCCTAGTGGCCCGTCTTCATGCAGACAGCCCACTCCTCACACCAGGACCCCAACCTCTCTAAGACCCAGATGCGGAAGCTGGGACACACCACATTTGCTCCTCTCACCTGGGGGTCTCCCAGGCCTGGAGGCAGGGGCGGGTTTTGCTGGGGTCACCCCTGTTCTGGGGTACGGGGCCCCCTAAATCCTCCCTCAGCGTCCTCATGTTCACTTTGGTCCCATGTAACCCTCCCCTCTGCCCACCTGGGTGCCCACCCCTATCCCAGGCTCCCAGTCTCTCTGGGACCCTGATGAGGAAGTTGGCACAGGCTGCTTATCTCGCCCTGCGGCCTCCCACAGCTGAGCGCAGGGCCAGGTTCTCTGGGACACTCCAGGCTCACCCATATTCTGGAGTCCAGGGTCCCCTCAGTGCACCCTCAGGGTCCTCACTTTCTGACCCAGTAGTCCCTAGGCTTCTCATCTGCCCACCTGAGCCCCCCTCCCACCCCACGGCAACAAGTCCCAGTCTGGCTGAGACCTAATGCGAATGTCAGGACGCCCTGCCACGTGCCCATCCGCCTGGGGCCTCCCAGGCCTGACGGCAGGAGTGGGCTTCTCTGGACACCCCACTTTCCTACTCCCCACTTTTCAGGGCTCCAAGAGCCCTTCACTCCTGCCTCTGCTCCTCATCTTGGCTCCCTTCAGGACTGGGGCTCCTCCCTCTGCCCACTTGAATTTTCTGCCCTGAGACTCAGGCCCTCCTCCTCCGGTCCCCACTGCAACAAGCCCACTCGGGGTCTCCCAGGAAGGATGCAGATCCTGTGGGGTCTTAGTCCTCCCTCAGGCTCCTCTCCTGACCCCCCCCCATATGGCTGGCTTCCTCTCTACCGGGCTGGACCCTCCTCCCAGACCCAGGCCCGCACTTTCTCAGACCTCTGAGGCAGACAGAAGTCGGGTGACATCACATTGGGACCTGTGGCTCAGGGCCTGCCAGGGCTGAGCTGGGAGTGGAGCTGGATTCTCTGGAGCCCCTGGGCAGAGGCCCCTCCCCAGAACTCACTCCTGAGGGTCCTCACTTGGGAGTCCTTGAGGAAATGCTGGCTGCAACAGGCTCCCTCCCAGTCAGGTCTGCAACTCCATCCAGCTGCACCCCGAGTGCAGAGTGACTCTGCGTCCCAGACTGGAAGTTGGAGGGGAGGCTGCAGCGCCCCAACTGCAGAGGAGGGTCCCTGAGGAAGCAGACCCTCCAGTGTTGCCTCCCTGCCCGCAGCCAGACTTAGTTTGTTCTAAGATTCCTTCTCTGCAAGGAAGAGGCTGAGCAGCGGGGTCTGGGGAAGTCTTTTGAATCAAGTTTTCTAACTTTTCACAGTTCAGAGCACTGATTTTCACTCTCTTAAGCCACATCCAGTACCCTTGTCTGGAATGTCCCATGGACAGAGGAGCCTGGTAGGCTGCAGTCCTTGGGGTCCCTAAGAGTCGGACACGATTGAGCGACTTCACTTTCACTTGTCACTTTCATGCATTGGAGAAGGAAATGGCACCCCACTTCAGTGTTCTTGCCTGGAGAATTCCAGGGATGGCAGAGCCTTGTGGGCTGCCATCTATGGGGTCGCACAGAGTCGGACATGACTGAAGTGACTTAGCAGCAGTAGCAGCAGCAAGCCGCATTCAGAATCCGAAATATGTTTCACATCTTGCCAAATTTCAGGAAAGAGCATCCACTCTTACGCTGCCTGACTCACTCTGATGCTCAGTGCTATTCTCTTATTTCTAGTGCAATCTTTATCTGCTGTTTAAAGCGTACATCTCGGAAAGGCCAGTCCTCACCCTAAGCTGAGGTGATTTCAAGCGGTTATGAGCACAGACACTGCAGCCCTACTGCCTCAATTGCCCCATTCTTTGTGCTGTCCTGATCTTACCCTGTGGCTTCTGTGGTCTGAGACACTGTCTCCCAATTTACACAATGAAATATGGGCAGAAACTTAAACTTTTCTGTTACCCATCCAGTCACCTGCTTCTATGCAGGCTACAGCTATATAGATATAAATACATTTAATTTCATTCACTCTCCCTTCTTAGTTTTTCAAGATTTCTTTTGGGAACGGAAGACAGAAGCTCAAAATTGACTGTCCTTTTGGTAGATAAGTTTATAGCACTAATCTTGTAAATCTACTTAAAAAAAGGAACAATTGTATTGTCACAGAATTCTGTTTCCCATAATTGGATTTGCTCTCCTGCTCTATTTATTGGGGAACTCTTGAACTTGAGTCTACCAGTAAGCTTGTGTAATGCCTCCATAGTGATCTTGTCTACATATTTGTTAGGATTCTTTTTAGATAGCTTTTGCAATTTATTGCAGTTTAAAAATGAGGCATTTTCTATTACATGTTCTACATAGCTCTTGCTCTTGCTGGGCATAGCACTTGATTTGGCTGTGGAAATATTCCATCCCCTATTTTTCTGAAGTCTCTTATTCATTTGACCTTTCCAAGGGCTCAGTCTTTTGAATTTGCAGGATAGATGATCACATTGTAATATGAAATAATATTTTTTCAGTATAAATTTATATTGCAAAATATAAAGATATTATATTTATATAACTCTGGTTTTCTGTTTCAGGGCAGCTTCAAAAATTAGACAGGATAGATAACATACTTATAGGACTTGTCCCTAGCAAGAACACCTCTAACATTTCACATTGCTGTATGTATACATATGTGTATATATGTATATATATACACATGATTTATGCATGCTCTATGTTTATATATGTGTGCACACACATATGTGTATATACAGTTATGTATTTATAGTTATTTTCAGTTGCTGGTTTATTAAATTCAACTGCGCTTTAACAACACTGCATTGTACTCTCTGGCCCATGTTTAATGGTTTGGACATCATATGTCCTTTTGCTTTGTCTATCCCTCACCTATTTTTTGTGGATATAGATGATTTTCCTTTTCTCATTTGTCCTTCCTCCACGCTTATATGTGGTTGATTATTGCTTTCACTGTTCACTTGCTTTATCCAATGAGATTTCCCTTTGTAATTTTCATAGTTGTACTTGTGGCCTGTTCTTTTCAACTTTGAGAAGTCCTGTTAAAATTTCTTGTAAAATTGGTTTCATGGTGCTGAACTCTTAGTTTGCTTGGCTGCAGAACTTTTGAACTCTCCTTCAAATCTGAACAATAGGCTTTCTGGATAGAACACTCTGGAATGTAGTTGGTTTTTTTTTTTCCACTTTCAGCATTTTAAAAGCAAGGTGCCCCTCCCTGTGGCCTGCAGCATGTCTGCTGAGAAGTCATTGATAGCTTAATTGAATTTCTCTTGTAGGTAACTTACTGCATTTCTCCTGCTGTTGTAGTATTCCCATTTTATCTTTTATTTTGGACATTTTAATTACAATGTGTGGTGAGGTGGCCCTCTGGGGGTTGATCCTGCTTGGGGTTCTAGGTGCTTCCTGAAACTAGAGGTCTGTTTCCTTTCCTAGGATAGGTAACTTTTCAGGTATTGCATCTTCCATTATATTATCTAACCATTTCTCTCTCTCTCGCTTCTCTTTCTGGGACCCATATAATGCAAAGGTGAGAGTGTGTGGTGTTGTTGTCTCAGAGGTCTCTTAAACTGTCCTCGTTTTTAAAGCTTCTTTTATCTGCTCAGCTTGAGTGATTTCCACTACTCACTCTTGAAGTTTTCTGACCTGTTCCTCAGTATCATCTAATATACTCTTGATCCTTATTAGTGTACCTTTAATTTCAGCTGTGGCATTCTTCAGTTCTGTTTGGTCCTTTGTTTTGTTTTCTTAGTTTCATTAAACTTCTCACTTCACTTCAGTCAGTCACTCAGTCGTGTCCGATGCTTTTCGACCCCATGAACAGCAACACTCCAAGCTTCCCTGTCCACCAGCAACTCCTGGGGCTTACTCAAACTCATGTCCATTGAGTCAGTGATGCCATGCAACCATCTCATCCTCTGTAGCCCCCTTCTTCTCCCTCCTTCTTTATTTCCCAGCATCATATCAGGTGGCCAAAGTATTGGAATTTCAGCTTCAGTATCAGTCTTTCCAATGAATATTCAGGACAGATTTCCTTTAGGATGGATGAGTTTGACCTCCTTGCAGTCCAAGGGACTCTCAAGAGACTTCTCCAACACCACAGTTCAAAAGCATCAATTCCTTGGCGCTCAGCTTTCTTTATAGTCCAACTCTCACATCCATATGTACTACTGAAAAACCTTAGCTTTGACTAGATCTTTGTTGGCAAAGTAACGTCTCTGCTTTTTAATATGCTTTCTGATTTGATCATAGATTTCCTTCCCAGGAGCAAGTGTCTTTCAATTTCATGGCTGCAGTCACCATCTGTAGTGATTTTGGAGACCAGAAAAATATGTCTGTCACTGTTTCCATCGTTTCCCTATCTATTTGCCATGAAGT
Source organism: Capra hircus (assembly GCF_001704415.2). Lineage (NCBI taxonomy): Eukaryota > Metazoa > Chordata > Mammalia > Artiodactyla > Bovidae > Capra > Capra hircus. The sequence goes on along the minus strand of NW_017189574.1, from coordinate 349,211 downwards.
GATGGGACCGGATGCCATGATCTTAATTTCTTGAATGTTGAGTTTTAAGCCAACATTTTCACTCTCCTCTTTCACTTATATCAAGAGGCTCTTTAGTTCTTCTTCATATTCTGCCATAAGGGTGGTGTCATCTGAAAACCTGAGGTTATTGATATTTCTCATGTCAATCTTTATTCCAGCTTGTGCTTCAACTGGTCCAGCATTTCTCATGATGTACTCTACATATAAGTTAAATAAGCAGGTTAACAATATACTCCTTTCCTGATTTGGAACCAGTCTGTTGTTCCATGTCCAGTTCTAACTGTTGCTTCTTGACCTGCATACAGATTTCTCAGGGGGCAGGTCAGATGGTCTGGCATTCCCATCTCTTGAAGAATTTTCCACAGTTTGTTGTGATCCACACAGTCAAAGGCTTTAGTGTAGTCAACAAAGCAGAAGTAGATGTTTTTCTGGAATTCTCCTGTGTTTTTGATGATCCAACAGATGTTGGCAATTTGATCTCTGGTTCTCTGCCTTTTCTAAATCCAGCTTGAACATCTGGAATTTCATGGTTCATGAAATGTTGGAGCCTGGCTTGAAAATTTTTACCATTACTTTGCTAGCGTGTGAGATGAGTGCAATTGTGCAGTAGTTTGAACATTCTTTTTCATTGCCGTTCCTTGGGATGGGAATGAAAAGTGACCTTTTCCAGTCCTGTGGCCACTCCTGAGTTTTCCCAATTTGCTGCATATTGAGTGCAGCACTTTCACAGCATCATCTTTTAGGATTTGAAATACCTCAACTGGAATTCCAACACCTTCACTAGCTTTGTTCATAGTGGTGCTTCCTAAGGCCCACTTGACTTCACATTCCAGGATGTCTGGCTCTAGATGAGTGATTACACCATCGTGCTTATCTGGGTCATGAGATTTTTTTTGTATAGTTCTTCTGTGTAGTCTTGCCACATCTTCTTAATCTCTTCTGCTTCTGTTAGGTCCATTCTGTTGCTGTCCTTTATTGTGCTCATCTTTGCATGAAATGTTCCCTTGGTATCTTTAATTTTCTTAAAGATATCTCTAGTCTTTCCCATTCTATTGTTTTCCTCTATTTTTTGGCATTGATTGCTGAGGAAGGCTTTCTTATCTCTCCTTGCATTCTTTGGAACTCTGCATTAAAATGGGTATATCTTTTCTGGTATATCTTTTCTTTTCTCCTTTGCCTTTCACTTCTTTTCTCAGCTATTTGTAATGCCTCCTAAGACAACCATTTTGTCTTTTAGCATTTCTTTTTTCTTGGGGATGGTCTTGATCACTGCCTCCTTTACAATGTCACAAACCTCCCTCCATAGTTCTTCAGGCACTCTGTCTATCAGATCTAATCCCTTGAATCTATTTGTCACTTCCACTGTATAATTGTAAGGGGTTTGATTTAGGTCACACCTGAATGGTCTGGTGGTTTTCCCTACTTTCACTATGTAACTTCTCACTATGTACATCTGTTCTTCTCTCAAATTCTTCAGCCACTTTATGATCATTACCGTGAACTCTTTATTTGTTAAAGTCTTTTCTCCTTCTCACTTAGTTTTTCTCCTGGGGTTTTATCTCATTCCCTCAATTGGAACATATTCTTCTGTTCCCTCATTTTTCTTCATTAGCTATTTTTATTTCTATGTCTTTGGCAGGTTGGTTTTATTTCTTCATCTTGGAGTAGTGGTCTTCAGAAGGAGACAGCCTATGTATCCCAGCAGTCCCCTGACCTCTTGTCACCAGATATATATGCTCTAGTGTTGCCCCGGTGGGGACTGCATGGTCCCCTCTTGTCGCAGGCTGACTGGTTGGGCAGCCTGGTAGGCATGGCTGACCCCTGGTCTGCTTGGTTCCCAGGCCTTGCCTTGTGCAGAGGCTGATGATCACCAGTAGGTGCAGTTGGGTCATGAGGTGTCTGGCTGCTGAGACCTGGGTGGTCCCAGGTAGTGCCAGCCCACTGGTGGGTGGAGCATTGTTCTGGGGTGGATGGTTACACTGCCCAGTGTTAACAGATCTACTGCTAACCTGCTGTTGTGTGGGGCTCATTCCTGACACAGCTGGTTTCAGGGTCCAGGGTGTCCTGATTCAAGTCTTCTCCTTCTCGTTTGGAAATCCAGCTCCTATGGAGTCACAGGTCTTCTGCTGGCCTGCTAGTGGGTGGGCTTGGACCTGATATGGCAGGCTGTAGGGCTACAGCGGACCTGGGGCTGCTTCCTTTTCACTGTTGGGTGCAGCCCAATCCTGGCGACCCTGGCTACAGAGCATGTGTTCCTGGAATGGGTGCCAGCCATCTGGTAGGCGGAGCTGGTCCCAGGGTTTCTGACTGCCAGCCTTGGGTTTGCTGAAGTTGGTGCCAGCCCACTGGAGGATGGGACAGGGCTTGGACCTCTGGCTGCTGAGCTGAGAGTTCCCCAGGCTTGTGTGGGCACACTGGTGGCGGAAGCACCATCCTGGGCACCCTGGTGGCAGGACCAGGTCCTGTGTAGGTGGGGGACTCTGAGGGTCCTAATGCAAATGCCCTGCTGGTGGGTGAGGCTGTGGCCATTCTCACCTATCTGCTTGGTCTGAGTCTGCCCAGTAGTGATGCCAACAAGCTGCCTGGTGGGGCTGAGACATCTTGCTAATAAGTGAGATGGAGGATTTCAAAATGGCACTTACCAGCACCCATGTCCTTTTGTAGAACATGGGCCCTCAAGTGGCTGCCACCAGCAGCTCTGCCCCAGGGTGAGCTCCATTTACCTACTGCCTCTCCAGGAGCTCTCAGAGAGGAGCAGGTGGGTCTCACGCAGGCTTTCTCAAATTTCTGCATCCACACAGAGTCTTGGAGTGGGTGAGGTTTTCTGTATGTACTTGAAGAGTGGAGTCTCTAGCTGCTAAAGCTGCCTGGCTCTCCTTAGCGTAAGACCCGCTTCCCTTCAAGCCAAATGTTTTTTGGGCATGTTGTCCCGTGCATGACCTACAGGCTAGGTGCCCAGCGTGGGGCTCGGATCCCTCACTTCCTGGGAAGAACATCAGCACTGGTGACTATCCTACCGTGTGTGCATTGCCCACTCAGGGTACGGCTCTTGACTATACCATGAGTCTGCCCAGCTTACCCATCCTGATGTGGTTGCCTTTCTATAGTACATATATGTGTCTGTGTGTGTGTGTGTGTGTGTGTGTGTGTGCATGTATATAAATATATAATTCTAGACATATTAAATTCTATATATATATTTTATATATAAAATTATATTATTTTCATCACAAACTATTGCTCAATCCTCAGTATCATACTGTTCTTCAAGAAGACCATTGAGATATCAATGGTGAGTTGATCACAATATCTCACTTCCATCCTTGAAGGAGGAGAGGACTATCTTTGCTGAAATTGATAGGAACACATTCTTGATGTGGGTTTCGCTTTCTTGCTTGCAGCGCATTGTCTGGTGCCACTATTTGAGGGCTCACAGAATGCAGGACTGAGTGACACAGAATATTTCACAAAACCATCCAGGACCAGGAAATCCCCTAGTAGCACACCAGGGGCTGAGAGGGCAAGTGGCCATGAGATTCAAAGTCGCTATCTCAGCCCCTACTTTCCAGAAGCTGCTGGTCTTCTGGAGCAATGGAATGACCTCTACAAAGCACATGTGATGTGCACACTGGGATATGAGAGCCCATGGTGCTGGGTTGTCACCCTCCAGGGACCGGACATGCTCCACATCTGTCATCCTTAGTTTCCCCACGAGGTAAGATACATGATCCTTGAATCAGAGGTAGAGTAACCCCACAGATCACCACTCCCACTGACCCATGACCTCGCCTACCATCCATCACTCCCAGTGACCCACAGGGAACTTCTACTTCCGGTCTCCCAAGAATAGGTTCTATAGTTCCAGAGCAGGACTATCCACATTAGCCACATCTAGCTATTTACTTTTGACTTCACATTATGTTAAAGGCCCTGGGACACACTAAGCACATTTGAGTTCACAATACCCAGCCTCATGTGGCTACTGGTTACCTTATTGCTGGTGGTGACACAAGACAGGCTGTTCCCAAAGCAAGAAGTTTCCCCCAGGAGATACGATAGTAGTCCTACTGACCTATGAGCCACGGTTGCCACCTGGGCACTTTGGGCTCCTCCTGATAGGAGACCAACACACACAGAGAATTGTCCCCATCCCGGCAGGCAGTGCTGACCTTGATCCTAAGGAGTGTGCGGGTTACTCTGGCACAGGGGGGACAGCCAGGAAACATCTCTAACAGCCAGGTGATGTGTCTTGTGTTCCTGCGGTGAAGACAAGAGTCTTCTCTTGTGTTTCAGTGGTGAACTGACAGGTCCAAGAGCAAGGGTCTGAGAAGGGCATCGGGTCCAGGGCTTCAGAACCCTGAGCGACAAACTGTATTACATCAAGAGGGAAGCCACTGGAAATGGCCGAGGTCCTGGCTGAGAGTACAGGGGATTTAGAACGGATCTCAGGCAAGAGAGAGTGACCATCAGTTGTGATGCAGCACCTGCTGCAACTGTGAGGGCCCAGCATTTGTCCAGTCTTTCTCTCAGAGCTTCTTTAGGAGAGGAGACCAACCAGAATCCTCAAGGAGCTGTCCTCCGATGAGGTGCACTCACCAGGTGAAAGCAGTGTATGTCAGTGTTGGGAGGGGTGGATTAGAGTGGATGCTGTGGTACCACCCAGATCTCCTCTTTGTGGCTAGCCCACTCTTTTGTGCAGGCCCACCAGTGTGATGGATGAGGACTCAGAGCAAAAGTCTTGTCCAAATTCACCCTCCACTGAAGGGGACTGCCTCCCTGGGGGCAGCTTGTTGTGAGAGACTACTCACAGGATCAGTGTGGGGAGGATACAGCGGCCTGACCCCCTCACTTGGATTAAGCTGATCTCTGCAGAGTCTTCCCTTTTCATGTCTGCTTTCTGAAAATTACTATGACCACGGTGGTCTGAAATGGCACCAGAAGTGAACAACAGAATGAAAGGCAAGTTAGACACAGAGACTTAGCCTTTGGAGGTTGAAGTCATGGGCAGGGGCGATCTCTGTGCCCTGTCAGAAATTCCAGGAGTATGAATCCCAAGTATTTGTGTTGGACTCAATCACAAAGCTATATCTCAAGGCTTCTGTGCCCTGATGGTTATTTTGGCAAGTCAGATCATCTTCTTGTGCCAGCGAATAAATGGCACAGAATGAGTAAGCATTTACCACTACTATTGGAGAAGGCAGTGGCACCCCACTCCAGTGTTCTTGCCTGGAGAATCCCAGGGATGGGGGAGCCTCGTGGGCTGCCGTCTATGGGGTCGCACAGAGTTGGACACGACTGAAGCGACTTAGCAGCAGCAGCAGCAGCAGCAACCACTACTATTATGATTAAAGTATTTATGCATCACACAATAAGGCAGAGGAGTATGGATGGATGGACTCCAAGTTAGACATTTTCACCTGGCCTCCTGTGTGCATTTCATGGGGCACAAGGAAGGGGCTTCAGGCTGGGTACCTACAAATGTTAGTATCCCCTGTGACAAGGGAAAGGTCAGCTGCAGTTGAGGCACTTACAATCAGCCTCCTGTTTACTCTCTGAAATGAATAAAACAATAGAGACAGCATAAATAGCCAGTGTTTGTCTCTTATAGACACCTAAATGTAACAGTCATGGCAAGGACAAAGAGGGGCAAAACCTCGTTTGAGTAGAGGATAAAGGGATCTCCACTCCCACATCTTTTGGGACAAGGGAGACACCGGACATGCGAAGCAAGGCTCCTTGTGGGTCAAAAGTCAAGGAGAATGCCAGACCATAATGAGTCTTGCTCCTCATGGAAGCCTTCACTTCGAGATCCATCTTGGCTGAGGGATGTGTGTATGAATGCAGGGGAGTGTCCCAGGGAGGTCAGGTGTGGAAAAAGAAACCAGATGATAGACCTGAAGGAAGGCAAAATCCAGAAGGACTGCCTCATATGAATGACTTGACCGGCTCTTGACTGTGCTCCTGCTCACCGGGGGGGACATCCACACTCTTTCTCTCCAGGATTGCATCTCTGCCTTGCTTCTGTCTCAACTAAACCATTTCTTTCTGTGCTCTCCCACTTGTGCTATGTTTCTAATAATAAAGTCTGTACCTGCATTTACAGTTTCTGCCTCTGTGATAAATGCACTTTTCACTGGAGGCAATGATCCATGAAACGATAGCGTTCAGCCTCTAGCCCTCGCTAGTCTCCTGGCTGGGATTCCAGACTCTCATCCAGGGTACCCAGGTTCAATTCCTGGGCAGGGAATTAAGATGTCGCTTCACTCAACCGCTCCCTGCTGCCTCAGGAGATCAGTGCCACTGGGAGGAGCCCAGGTCCTCACCTTGGCCCTGAATGGACGGCGCCTGGCTAGAGCTTCCATCAGTCAGGCAGAAAGGATCCTTTCCTGCTTTTTTGGGACCTCAGCCCCATGGATGTGGCACCACCTTCATCCAGAATATCTTTCCACCCCACCTCAGATATCAGCACAAATGGGATGCTTTTTCCCAAACAACGTGCTATTGTTATTTATATGAAAAGTGTTTTTGTTTCTGTCTTTGTATTTAAACTGGTGAGTTGATCATGTATTTATTCCCAAACTGTTGGAGGTTTACCTAGGATCCCATGTTCCCTGCAGGCAGCTTCCAGGAAGCAGAGGAGAAGAGACGTGAACAAGGACCTGGAGTCTCTCCCCGGCCCTACAGTGTGCTCAGAGCTCAACAGTCAGCAGCCTGTAGGTGTAGCTTGTGATGAAGATGATTCCCTTCGTGTTTGAGGAGTTTTTGAGAAAGCCAAAGTGCCTTGAATCCCCAACTGTTTCTAGTCACCCCTCTGTGCTGGCACTTTCAAATGCAAGATCTGATTTAGCTTCAAGGCTCCTGGGAATGTCAGGGAGGGGTCCCCCGGCTCCCTCCAGTGCTCCTTCTGCCCTTCCCTCTGCAGTGATGCTGCCCACAGTCCCAGCGAGCTGAGGATGTGCCCCTGCCTCCTGATGCCAGGCACAGTCTCCCCCGAGAGTCCCGGCTGCCTCCACACGCTGGGACTTGCCTGCGCACCTCCACAGGTGCCCTTAGGCTCCTGACAGCCATGAGCTTCATGAGGGCAGGCATCAGACAAGCGACAGTGAGAGGACAAGGGCAGTGGGTGTTTTATTCATAAACTCTAGCTAGGATATGCACAATGCCGCACTTTTCACCTCCAAGGAGAATTCGGAGGTGTGTGAATTCAAGTTCAGTGCAGATTTTGCCACTGTGGTTTCCGTAATCCCTCCTCATCTATGGCTTTAGGGCCTGACCACCTGGATAAGCTGATCCATTAGGTTAAGTGCACAGCCACCAGTTTTAAAGAAGACACTCCATTAAAATCCTACCAAAATTTGGGGATGCTTAGCAAGACGTCTTCAACTATATTCTCCAAGACTGGGTAGATTGTGCAGCAAACCAAAGTCCACTCACCCCTCCCCATTTGGCAAATTTTTGGTGTAGCTAGATCAAGCAGTATAAACAGGTGTCTAACTCTCCCTGACCGCAGCGTAACTTCCCTTCCTGCCCCAGGAAATTTATCTAGGACAGAAGTGGATCTTCTAATGTGTTGTCCCATTTCAGATTTTCTTCTCACCCATAAGACACTGTGTATACCTGGCTGCTGCCACCACTCACCCTCATCACCATCACCTCCCACAGAATGAACCCAGCTTCCCAAAGCCCCAAACCACCCTGGACCAGGCACCGACACTCCAGTGCTCCCCGTGGACCCTGCCCCTGGTTGCCTTGTTCCGTGGAACTAGGGGATGTCTGTCCACCTTCCTCATGGGACTGCAGCTCTCAGATCATCACTCTAGGTGTTGGGGTGTCCTGCTTCTCCTAGTGTCCCCACTGTTAACACAGGGCCTTCCACAGAGCACAGGCTCCATGAAGGTCTGTGGAATAAATGAGCCAGAGCGGGACACATTATGTCAAATCAAGCTTTTTGTACTTTCTGAAATAATAACTTGAAAAACTCCAATTGAACAGAGATAGTTTAGCTGCATAAAATGACAGACAAGAAGTACAGAGGAACTCACCTCAAATATATTTTATCTCTTAATTCTTACTAAGTAATATTATATTTCCAAAATAGTCATATTCCAAGCCCATGTAATCTTGTTCAGGGTGACAAAATAAAATGAAAGTGTTCGCAATCACTTTTACAAAAGAGCAAAACTCTTGTTCTTGAACTGGGTCAGCACAAACATACTGTGATCAGCGTTATTGACATAGTTAGACACTGAGGCTTATTAAGCCTCCTATTAAAAGGAATAACATTTGAAACTATTCTAAAGGAAACAGAAATGAATCTCCATGTCATTGTAGAGAAGAGGAAGCCAAAGATGCTGCACACCTGGCCCAGGCTGTCACAACTGAGAAGGCTGAATGCTCCCTCTTCCAACACAGAGGGAAGGATCAGCCTCCCTTCCTAACCCCAAGACAAGCTGCTGGATGCGGGCCTGAAAGGAGCCTGGCTGCTGCTCTGGCTCAGGGCCCCTCTTCCCCCTCCCTCACACCTATGCACACCGGGGTGGGAAGAACCTGGGACGCCTTCCATTGACCCTGTGCATATAGTCCTTGACTTGCTGCTTGCTGGTCTCTGCATAGGCCCGGGGACCCCACAGGAACTCGTAACGAGCAGGGTGGCTGTAAGGCACCTGACGGTACTCCAGGTACCCTGCCTGCACCCACACTTGGGTCAGCAGCTCCTTGGGCTCCCCATAGATGCAGTGCTCTATCCCAGCAAATACCCCCATCTTGCTGAGTGCTCCCCAGACCTTCTCCTCACAGACCCGGTCCCCTGCTACGAGAATCAGGCTCAGGACCGTCACCAGGAGGCCAGCCTTTGGTATGCTCTGCCCACCCCTCTGCATCTCATTGAGGGTGAGGCCCAGGGTGGGGACCATGACATAGATGTGCTCTCTGTGGTCCACCTCTTTTATATCCACGCCAAAGGCCAGCTGCAGGCACTGTGTGGCTTTACGGAAGACCACTGGGAAGTGGGCCTGGTTATCCCTGAGGACCCTATTCAGCATTTCAGCCTGGAAAATCGGCTCCTTGGTGCCATACTTGTGGAGCAGGAACTCCAGTAGTTCAGCCGTCATCACATTCACAGCCTGCTTGAACAAGATCTCCGCATCCACGGCGGCAGAGGACGATGAGTCTGGAGGGAAGGAGGCCACAGGGGTTGAGGCATCCTCTGCCTCAGCCCCCAGGAGCTGCGCCTCCACTGGGCCCTGGGCCTGGATTTGGCCCTGAAGGTCTTCCTCAGAAGTGCAGAGCTCATTCGTCGGGACCACAGGCATGATGACTGGGGTCTTGTGCCCAGTGGGGGTGTGGCAGGGGGAAAATGGAGACCGCTGACCTGGGAAAGAGAGAGAGTGCAAATGGTCTCAGTTCTGAAATGCGCCACGGGAGGCTCTGACTGAGGCCGCTTACTGGTCTTCCTTGAGGGCTGCTCTTGGGTGTTACAGGGGTGCTCTTCCTTGCTGGTCAGTCCCCTGTCAAGTGAGGAAGAGAAATTCTGGCTCAGGGTGCAGCCAGTACAGCCTGAGGTTCTGGGGCCGACAAGGTGGGGGAATTAGGGCCTTTTGAGGTCCCCTCTGTTCTGGGATGGGGAAACCCTGTGTAACTCAGGACACCCACCTCACCTTGGCACTCCTATGACCTCAATACACAGACCTCAGACCTCTGCCTTTGCCTCCTGGTCCTGGAGCCCCTGGGACAAATGGAGGGGGCACCTTGGAGGTAGACTGTGGCACAGACCTAGGCCTTCTGTGCTCTTAGGAGGGGTTGACTCTGTGAGGTCCCCTCAGATCTGGAGTGGCTAGTCCCATCAGGACTTGAGTTTGGGGTCATCTGTGTAGGACCTACCATTGGCAGCACAAGCTGGAAGAGACCAAAGCCAGAAGAAGGGCAAAGCTGGGTACAGGGGGTGAGGGGGTGGAACCACCAACTCAGGGTAAGCCAATCAGCCTGCTATGGACTCCATCTTCTGGAAGGGACAGTCATTAGGGGCCCATCTGAACCCTGGGGTCTCTCTCGGTGGTAGCCGAGCCAGGACTCACCAGGGCCTGGCCTTTCAGCAGAAGCCATCCACGGGCCTGCCAGTTGGTAGGGAGGGGAGTGGAACCAGGGGCATGTTTGTCAACCCTTCCAAGGCCTGGCCCCCTGAAACAAGGCACCTGGCAGCAGATGGGAGCTTTTACAAGCAACCTTAAACATACTTTTCTGTACTTCCACATAAGAGACAAACTGTGGATCCCATCTCCATCCCCTTTGCCCCTCCCCCATACTGGGCCAGGGCTGCCTCTCCACATCACCTCTGTGACATCATGAAACAAGGAAGGAAGCGGACCACTTAATTGGCTGCCTGGCCCATGACCCAGATTCTAGAATCTCCGGACAGTACTGGTCACTGAGACCCTGGTCTGAGGCCCTTCTGCCCTGAGCGTTCACTGCTTGGGCAGAGAATGCTCCCGAGGTAGACTGGCTTCCCACGAGGCGCTTGCGGCTCCGCTGGCCCCATCAGCTGATGGGGAGCCCGCAGCAGGGGACTGCCGTGATTCCTTCCTGGATCCAAATGTGGATTCTCAGGGGTGGCTTTGGAGAAGCAGGGTGACCAACCCGAGAGCCCAGATGCGGGCTCCCAAGACAACCTGCCCCCACAGGGCCCAAACCCAGAAACGGCCAACGAGGATGAGAACAATGCCGTCCTCAGGCTGTCCTTCCCTAGAAGCTCTGGGTGAGAGTGGAGGATGCAGCCATCACCTCTGCACTGGAACGACGAGGGAGACACGGTGGTCACTGAAGCAGATCTCTTCCAGACTGGAGGTCCTGCAGTGCGGAGGCGCAGACAGGATCTTCGAGACAGACAGCATCGACTTTCATCTGCAAACTGAACCTGAATGGGTTCAGGAAAATCTGCCCTTCGGGTCACTCTGTGGGGAAGAAGAGGATGATGGTAACGTAGAAAGCCCTTCTGGGGAGACTAGACTAGACAAGCCAAGTGCTGGACTGGTTTCATTTCCCAGGAGAACATTTTTTCTCATGAGAGGGTGGTTAAGGAAAGAGGAGAAAGCAGGACCTGTCATGCTCCACCAACCCCCTTACAAAGGATCCACGCGGGGGACTCCAGACCCTGAGGGGCCACCTGAAGTCGGGGGGGCCAGGAACACCTCAAGCGAGGCTGGCCCCGAGGGAGCTCTGGGAGCACACTTACTAGGGCCTCATAAGCTGCTAGGAATGAAGAGACCTTATCTCCATATTTAGGCAAGGTCCGGACGTGGTGGGGAGGAGGGCGGCGAGGAGCTGCTATTCTCCCCCACGATGGCTAAAGTGATTTATTTCCTTTCAGATCTATCGCAACTCCAAGTTTCAGAGAGACAAGCCTCTCCTCCTGCAGGACATCTGGAGGAAAGGTGACCCCAGAGTAACTGCTCAGCCCGCCACCAGTGCAACAGCGGCCCCAAAGAGAAAGAAGCAAGCTGTGCTGACCACACGCTCTCCTAAATTCCATCACAATGAGTCCACCCAAGAGGCTGACAAGAAGGCCCAGAAAGGAATCCCAACAGCTCACAGAACCCCTGGCCTGTGCTCATTTGTGTTCTGTGGCCTTTGATCTATGGGCAGTGTAGCTTGGGGGGCCAGGGCAAACCATCTCCCCAGCGAGCAGGGTGGGCCCAGTGGAGAGGGCATGTCCAGCAGTGCGCCATCTGTACCCCAGCTACTGCGGGAAGGGAGGCCACAGGGGAACTGCCCTAGAGCCCCACAGAGTGCCCAGGTTATGGTTCGGTGATGACTATGTAAAGCACCTATTATTCCATTATGATGGTCCTTTCAGTTGTGGCCCCAAACGAGGCCCCTGAGGTGGATGAGGAGCAGGAGGATTCCTCAGTTTACAAGTGTGCCCTCTGTAAGCAGTTCAAGGGCAATCTCAATCCCTGAGCTGCCAGGTCCCTAGGGTCACTCAAAAGCACTCTCCTGTAATAAAAAAATCTATTTCTAGCTCTAATAAAGTACAGCAAAACTCCACGGGAGTAAATAAAGTATCAAATGAGAACTGCGAGTCTGTGTTCTTTCTGTCTGTCCATGCTATTCAAATGGCACTGGGTGAGCCAGATGAGACTGGAAGCCCACGCCCCAGGCAGGCCTCAGTCCAGTCCCTTTTCATCTGAAGCATCAGCATTTCACACATTCAGCCAAGAGTGTGGCTCCCGAGCCATGCGCTGAGGCCATCCCAGGACGGGCTGGTCCCTGGGCCTTGCCTGCCACACAGCAGGAGACCCAGTCTGGCTCCTGACCGTGGGGGTGTCACCTTCCATGAGTCATGCACCCTGAAGCAGAAGGGGCTCCTCCTGGGTCCGCCAACGATGCCACAAGTTTCTGGTCAGCAGCTGAGCCTCTCTAGCTCCTGATCCAGGGGCATCCCCAAGAGGCCCACTGGAAAGCAGGGTCACCCCACTCCCCAAGGGCCTTGCAAAAACATGACTTTAAACCCAAACACAAGTACAAGTTTCCACAAGCTGAACGCCAGCCCTTGTTGCTCTGCCCCCACAGCTGTGTTTAGGAGCCTAACTCTGGATACGGAGCAGCCAGGCACCATGTCCAGCACACATGCTTTGTGAGCCAAGGTACACTTTACAGCAGGGCAAGGGTCAACTGCAAGGACAGACCACGGTCAGTTTCTGGGCCTGCTGGCCTCTCCATGTGCCAGAGTCCTAGCCAGCTGCTGACACTCAGCCTCACCCCCAGCCTTCCCCCATCAGTCCCCTGGACACTGTTCCAATATCGGGGAGTTTGGACCAGAACAGAGAGGGGAAAAACACTAACCGGTTTCCTAACAACACATTTCTCTCAAGCACCCAGACCCAGCAGGGCCAAAACGAGTGGTGACATCTTTTTGTAAAGGTAAAGTCCTGGAGACTCTTGCTGAGTCCAGAGTCCCGGCCCCCGGCCCCACACCAAGTGGGCAGCTCACCGCAGGGTGGGGCCAATTCAGACTGAACCAGACGAGCATGTCCAGGGCATGGTGGCGACCGGATGGTGTCACCATGAGCTGGTCTCTCGGTCACCTTCCTCTCGAGAGCCCAGTCTGGACAGGCCTCCTGACCAAAGCGGGTCAGGTGCTTGGGGATGTCCACCTGGAAGATGTCCTTCCCGGCCCTCCCCAGGACGGGCTGTAGCAGTCAGCGAGGGTCGTCGAGTGCAGTCAGGTACTTCCGTTGCAGGTCGGGCAGCGTGGCTTGATTCTCCAGCTCCTCCACCTCATCACAACCTAGGTTTTCTGGGCACAGCAAAGTGACCCCAATCCACGGGACCTGTGTGCAAAGACGGGACACAGAAGGAGAACAAGGTGATTCACAGTCATGCCTGCTAGAGTCTAAGACTGCATCACAGAGGAGACCCAGGGTGAACTGGGTCCTCTGGCTGAGCATTTCAGGTGGGCTCACCTCAACAAAGGGAACTCGGGGTGAGGCCAAGCGAGGGAGGGAGTGAAATGAAAGGGAGAGGCCTGGTGCTCCATGAACCCACCAGGCCACGGGCACCTCTCAGTCTGCCCACTGCAGGCTGCAGGGACAGAACAGGAGGGCCCCCGGTGGGGAGCCTACAGACATCAGGTCCCCAAGCGACTCACCAGCAGACAGGAGTTGCTGTGGGGCTTCACCCCTGGGGAGTCAGGGGACTTGCTCAGGCCCGGCTGCAGGCATTGGGGTTGGGGAACCCAGGCTGGGTGCTGTGCTACCTCTTATAGTCTCTGCTGGGCACACCCTCCCCCCCCAACACACACACAGAGGCAAGTGCCACATGCAGACCCAGATATGCATCTGCCTCTCAGAGCACAAATGGAGACCTAGGCCCAGAATGGGGGTCAGGCACCTCAGGCCACCATTTCCCAGCCCAGGGACCCTCATTGCCCCTCTGAAGAAACCTCAGCCCCATCCCTCCTCCCCCTACCAATCGGTTCGACAGAAAACAAATGACCACAAGCCAGCTGAGATCCAGGGCAGCACCAGGGGCCATGCGGGCAGCGCAGGGCAGGGTGTCACTTGCAGGCGATCACTCCGTGGCCAAACTTTTCCCTATCCTGCAGCAAGGCCTGGATCTGGGCAGGGCTCATCCCCAGCCTCTGCTCCAGCAGCTTCTGCCAGTCCACCTCCTCCCAATCCCAGTGCCTGATGTGGACAGCCAGGGTAGAGTGCTGGGTCCACATAGCACAGGCCGCCACCACATCTCCACGGTCTTGACACCATAAGGCTGTCGGAAGGACAGACAGCCGAACTTCATCTCCCAGGGCTCCCAGAACCTCACGTGGGTGCAGAAACACAGAACCACAAAGGCCAGGAGCCTGACACAGCAGCCTCCAAGCTCACAGCCCTGAGCTGGACATCAGCCCCATGTGTCCGAGCATCCTCCAACTCTGCTGACACAGAATGGGGGGGAGGGGGCGGGTCACAGAGAGCTGGCTCCTTCCATCCATCTCCACACTGTCTGTTGGCAGGGGTTAGCGACCCAGAGGACCCGTCCATCACATGCAGTCTGCGGGGAGGTCAGGAAGGAGGGCGGGGCAGCAGGAGAGAGGCACGTGGTGAGTTCCAAGACAGAGGCCCCTGAGACCCTGGGAGCACTGAGGAGGGAGGGCAAGCCCCTTGGCTTTAGAGCCCAGTGGCCGGGCTCTTGTCCTCTCCCAGCACAGACAGGCACAGTCCTGGGCTTGGCTTCCCCCTGCCCAAACACTGCCCCCACCCCACCTCTTAACTCCCTGGCCCCATCCCTGTCCATGCTCTGCAGAGCCCCCATCTTAGCCCAGGCCTGCTGAGCACAGATCCGTACAAACCAGTCTAGCCTTGGCCCTGGATGGCCCTGCCAGTGTCTTCCCCATGCCTTTGGGAACCACGTTCCTTGCAGCCCTTCCCACACCACTGCCTCCACTGTCAGCAGATGCCCCAGCCCCCACGTAGAGCCTAGAGAAAGAATGAAAGAGTGCCGGAACTACTGGGACGGGTGCACTCCGCGTCATTGCCAGGGCCTGGAATGGCACCATACGGGGATTACAGAGTTCAAACCTCAAGTAACCCACTAGGTTACTCTCACATCTTTCCACGGCTGAGGAGGTGCCAGGGATAGAGAGATAGCCCATGACGGCAGGGGACCTGACCACATGTACCTCCTTCCTCACTTCCTTCCTTGTACCTGGAAGGGCGTCCCTGTTTACTGGAGTGGGGTGATGGCAGGGGAACAGAGCCGCTGGCCTGAACCTCAGTAGATTCTCAGCACCTCTAGCAGGGAGCTTCTGCTTCCACGAGACGATGAGGATGGGGACACGGTCCCACAGGCACCCAGCCTAGGGCATCCTGGGCCTTCCCTTCCCCAGGCACAGCAGACCCACAGTTCTCACAGGCCCACGAGGCCCCATATGACCCACCTCTTACCCCGGCAGCCTGCTCTCCTCGCCCCTGGATTCACTCGCAGTAGCTATAAAGGCCATCCTTCCATCCTTGGAACATTCCAGTGTGTTCCTACCTCAGAGCCTTTGTAGGGTGTGAGGAGTCACATCGTGTGCCCTCAAGTTCAGGTGCTGGAGTCTCAATCCCAAGCACCTCGGCGTGACCTTACAGACAAACGAAAGGTCCTCACAGAGCTGATGGAGGTCCAGTGAGCTCATTAGGGTGGTCCCTCCTCTAACAAAATGGGCGTCCCCATACAAAGGACACATTTAGAGACAGACAGACACACAGAACAACTCCGGGTGAAGAGGAAGCCCAAGCCCATGCACGCCCACCATGGCCAGCAATGCCCCATAAGTGAGAGGGAAGAGATGGGACAGACTCTCTCCACAACCCTCACAAGAGCCAACGTCAGTTGACACCTGCACATTGGCTGCTGGCCTCCTGAACCAACACGGTTTGTAGCTTGAGCCACCCAGCCTGTGTGACCCTGACATGAAACCCTTTCTCCAAAGAAGACCCTTTCTCCAAAGACGACACAGAATGCCAACAGGCACATGAAAAGATGCTCAACATTCTGAATTATTAGACAAATGCAAATCAAAACTCCAATGAAGTATCACCTTACACTGGTCAGGATGCTGCTAAGCTGCTAAGTCGCTTCAGCCGTGTCCGACTCTGTGCAGCCCCATAGACGGCAGCCCACCAGGCTCCCCCGTCCCTGGGATTCTCCTGGCAAGAACACTGGAATGGGTTGCCATTTCCTTCTCCAATGCATGAAAGTGAAAAGTGAAAGTGAAGTCGCTCAGTCGTGTTCGACTCTTGGCGACCGCGTGGACTGCAGCCCACCAGGCTCCTCCGTCCATGGGATTTTCCAGGCAAGAGTACTGGAGTGGGGTGCCATTGCTGGTCAGAATGGTCGCCATCAAAAATCCTAAGAATAAATGTTGGAGAGGGAGCAGAGAAAAGGGAACCCTCGTACACCCTCGAAATGTAAGTTGGTACACTCAATATGAAGAACAGTATGGAGGTTCCTTAAACAACTACAAACAGAACTACCATATGATCCCACTCCTGAATATATACTGAGATAGAAACTCTAATGTGAAAAGATACATGCACCCCAACATTCATTGCAGCACTATTTACAATAGATGAGATATGGAAGCAACTTAAGTGTCCATTGACAGATGACTGGATAAAGAAGATGTGGTATACACAGACACAGACACAGACACAGACACAGACACACACACACACACACACAGACACACACACACACACACACACACACACAACACTGGAATACTACTCAGCCATGAAAAATAACAAAGTAAATACCATTTGTGGCAACATGGATGGACCTGCTCCTGCTGCTGCTAAGTCGCTTCAGTCGTGTCCGACTCTGTGCGACCACATAGATGGCAGCCCACCAGGCTCCCCTATCCCTAGGATTCTCCAGGCAAGAACATTGGAGTGGGTTGCCATTTCTTTCTCCAATGCATGAAAGTGAAAAGTGAAAGTGAAGTCACTCAGTCATGTCTGACTCTTCACGACCCCATGGACTGCAGCCTACCAGGCTCCTGTGCCCATGGGATTTTCCAGGTAAGAGTACTGGAGTGGGTTGCCATTGCCTTCTCTGCGGATGGACCTAGAGATTATCATATTAAGTGAAGTAAGTCGGAAAGAGAAAGAAATATTCTATGGGAAGACTTATAGGTGCAATCTAAAAAGACGATGCAAATGAAATTATTTACAAATCAGAAAGACTCAGAATAAAATTATGGTTACCAAAGGGGAAAAGCAGGGGAAGGGATAAATTAGGAGTCTGGGATTAACAGATGCACACTACTATGTATAAAATAGTACTACTGTAGCACTGGAGAAGACTCTTGAGAGCCCCTTGGACAGCAAGGAGATCAAGCCAGTCAATCCTAAAGGAAATCAACCCCGAATATCCGTTGAAAGGACTGGTGCTAAAGCTGAAGCTCCAATACTTTGGCCACCTGATGGGAAGAGCCAACTCACCTGGGCTTTGTCCTCTGCTGGCCTGAACCACTGCTCCTCACACTAAGTCCCAATCTCCCATAGACCCTGATGTCAGGAAGTCAGGACAGGCCTAGTGTGCTCTTCTCACCCCAGGGGCTCCCAGGGCCAACAACAGGGGCGGGGGTCTATGGGCTTCCATCAGTCCTCCCTCGGGGTCCCTCCAGTCTTCCCTCAGAACCTCACCTTGTCTCCAGGTAAGACTTCGGATTCTCTCCTGTCGCCTACTAAAGCCCCAGCCCTTATACCAGGACCCCAGTCTATCTGAGACCCGGAGTGTCAGGAATTCCACTCCCTATACCAGGACCCCAGTCTCTCTGAGACCCGAATGTCAGGAAATGCAGCATGTGCTCATCCACCCTGTGTCCTCCCAGAGCCCACTCTGCTCTGGGGTCCAAGGTCCTCTCAGTCTTCCCTCCACATCCTCACCTTGACTCTCAAAACAACTAAGATCTTCCCCTCTGCCCATCTGAGGCCCTGCCCCTTCTAACAGTTGCCTAATGTCTCTGAGACACAGATGCAGAAATCAGAACAGGCTGCCAAGTGCTCATCCCACTACCGGGATCATCCAGGCCTGACAGCAGGGGCAGGGATCTGTGGGGTTCCTTACATCCTCCCTCAAGGACCTCATCTAGAGCCCTGGCAGATCCGGGGATGCCCTTTGTGTTGACCCGAGGCGGGACCCTCATATCAAGGCTCAAGGAGCACAGAGGGTGGATGAGTACATGCTGCATTTCCTGACATTCGGGTCTCAGGGAAACTGGGGACCTGGGAGAGGGGGCATGTCCTCAAGTGAGCAGAGGGAAGAAGCCCAGCTCCCCTAGGGTTTCAAGATGAGGACCCTCAGGGAGGACTGAGGGGACCCTGGACCCCAGTCAGAGGAGACCTCAAAGAAGCCTGTAGCTGCTATTGGCCCTTGGTGACCTTGGCGTAGGATGAGCACAACATGCATGGTCTCACTTCCTGACATCTGGGTCTCAGACTGGGGACCTTGCATATAGGGCGGGGCCTCAGGGGGGAGCGATTCCCAGGTCCTGCTGCTGCCGCTGCTAAGTCACTTCAGTCGTGTCCGACTCTGTGCGACCCCATAGACGGCAGCCCACCAGGCTCCCCCGTCCCTGGGATTCTCCAGGCAAGAACACTGGAGTGGGTTGCCATTTCCTTCTCCAATGCATGAAAGTGAAAAGTGAAAGGGTCCTGCGGGGTGTCAAATTGAGGACCCTGAGGAGGCCCTAGAGGACCCTGGACCCAATCAGAGGCGACCTCAAAGAAGCCCGTCTCTGTTGTCAGTCCAGGGCAACCGTGGGGGCAGGATGAGCACTACACGCATGCGCTGACTTCCTGACATCCAGGTCTTCAAGAGACTGGGGTCCCGGTATAAGGGGCGGGGCTTCAGTTCCAGAGAGGCGAGAATCCAGGTCCTGCGCGGAGGCAAGGTGAGGTGTCTGAAGGAGGACTGCGGGGACCCTGAGTGAGGACCGACAGAACCCCACAGATCCTCCCCCCTGTAGTTGGCCCTGGGACACTTTGCGGTGAGAAGAGCACACTCGGCCTGTCTGACTTCCTAACGTGCGGGTCTCAGAGAGATAGGACCTCGTGAGTGCAGCAGGGTCTCAAAATGGCGGACAGGACAGTCCCGGGTGCTGCCTGAAGTCCAGGCTCCACGCAAGGAAGGACTGAAGCGGTTAGACTCCAACACGGAGGGAGGGATCCTGGCCCTTGTGGGGGCTCTTGGAGGCCTTAGAGCGGGGTGAGCAGGGTGAGGAGTTTTTTGACATCTGGCTCAGGGACCTTGGGCGGAGGGTGGAGGCTTCAGGTTGGCAGAGGCTGGACTCCCCGGACTGAGCAGATGCCTGCCCCATGGTCAGTGCTTGGAGGCCAGGCGGGACATGAGGAGCAGCTGAGGACCAAGCATCTCCCCAGCCCAGAACCCCCAGGAGGCCCTGGGCAGGGGCGGCCAAATGTGGGGCCCCTCAGCGCTTTCTGTACAGACTCGCATCTTGTTCTGAGTTACCCTGCAGGCCCCCAAAGGGGAGGGTCCAGGCTGTGCCAGGGGAAAGGGGAGAACTACAAGGGAGCCCCGAGGGGACCTCCCATGCCCCAACTGGGGGGACCTCACAGAGTCCACTCCTCCCAGCACAAAAGGCCCAGGGCTGTGCCACACTACCCCCAAGGTGTCCCCATCATTTCTCTCACATGAGCTCCAGGAACCAGGAGGCCAAGGCAGACGTCTGAGGCCCATGTCCTGAGGTCGGAGAGCAGAGGAGGCCCAGGCAGTACCAGGAGTGAAGGTGAGGAGGGTGCCCTGAGTGGGGCTCCCTATCCCAGAACAAAGGGGACCCCAGAAGGCCCTAATCGCCCCGCTTTGTCAGTGCCAGAAATCTCGGGCTGTGCTGACTACACCCTGGGGAGCCACTTCACTTCTTCCTTCAGGTAGCCAAGGGACTGGCTGCCCAGGATGAGCGCCCCTGTGAGGTCTGAGTGAAACCCTCAAGGGGAGACCTGTAAGTGGCCTGTATGAGACCGCCCAAGGCCTCCCGTGGTTCTGGGCTGGGGAGATGCCTGGTCCTCAGCTGCTCCTCATGTCCCGCCTGGCCTCTGTGCACTGACCACAGGGGCAGTGGGGTTCTCAGCCCAGGCCATTCCCACCCCCTCCTTCCCTAAGCCCCTGTCTCACGCCTGTCTGGGGTTTGATCACAGGCCTCGTGCTCCTGGTGGGGATGAGTAAGCTGAACAAGCCCGAGGAAGACCTTCAGGACCCAGGCGAGGCCCAGGGCCTGGTGGAGGTGCAGCTCTTGGGGGCTGAGGTGCAAGAGGCTGCATCCCCCTCGGCCTCCTCCTCCACAGTGTCCTCCTCAGCCCCCCGGGAGGCCTTGCCCCAGGAAGCTCTGAAGGAGATGATAACTAAGCTGATGAACTTCCTGCTCCTCAAGTATCGAGCCAAGGAGCTGACTTCCCAGGCGGAAATGCTGAAGAAGGTCCTCAAGGATAACCAGGAGCACTTCCCGCTGGTTTTCAGACAAGCCTCGGAGTGCCTGCAGCTGGTCTTTGGTGTGGAGGTGACGGGGGTATACCCCAGGAAGGACACCTACGGTATGATCCCTGCCCTGGGTCTCACCTGCGATGAGATGCTGAGCGATGGGCAGGGCCTGCCCAAGGCCGGTCTACTGGTGCTGGTCCTCAGCGTGATCATGAGGAATGGAGACCCCACCCCTGAGGAGGTGGTCTGGGGAGCACTCAGCAGGATGGGGGTGTATGTTGGGAGGGAGAACTCCATCTTTGGGGAGCCCAGGGAGCTGCTGACCCAAGTGTGGGTGGGGGGAGGGTACCTGGAGTACCGGCAGGTGCCTGACAGCGACCCTGCTCGCTACGAGTTCCTGTGGGGTCCCCGGGCCTATGCGGAGACCAGCAAAGAGCAAGTCATGGCATTTGTGCTCAGGGTCAGACAAAGGACTTGGAGGACCTTCCCACTCCTGTCTGCAGAGGCTGAGAGGGAGGAGGACAAGGAGGCCTGAGCCAGAGCAGCAGCCAGGCTAATCTTTCCCTCTGTGATTGAAGAGGGAGTAGTCAGCCTTCTCAGAACTGAGGGCCTGGGCCAGTTGGGGAAGCCATTGTGTAGCATCTTTGGGTTCCTGTTCTTTATGATGACAGGCAAATTCATTTCTCTTTCCTTTAGAAAATTGTCAAACTCGGATTGTTTTAATGGAAGGCTAAATAAACTTGAGTGTCTCAGCTTTGTGAATGATGATCACAGTGTGTTTGTGCTTACCCAGTTCAAGAACAAGAGTTTTGCTATTTTGTAAAAGCAATTGGGAAATCTTCCATTTTGTGTTGTGGTCCTGAACAGGATACAGTGGAAGTGGAATTAGGACTGTTTTGGAAACGTGAACTTACTGAGCAGTAGTATTGATGGGGGAAGAATTAGATGATAAAAGTAATCGTAGTGAATTCATGCTTCCGTCCTTCTTGTGTAGCATTCTCAAAGACTAAATTATCTCTCTTTATTTGGATTTTCCTGGGTTATTTAAGGAAGTAGCAGACAGTTCATCTGAGCCCCCTGCTCACTGGCTCATTTATTCCGAAGACCTTTATGGAGCCTCTGCTCCATGAAAGTCCATGTTAGCAGTGGGGGCACTAGGAGAAGCAGAACACCCCCACAGCTAGAGTGATGGTCTCAGAGCCGCAGTCACACAAGGAAGGTGGAGAGACGTCCCCTAGTCCCACGGAACAAGGCAGCACCGGAAGGGGTGGTGGGGCTCCAGGAGGAGCACTCAAGTGTCGGTACCTGAGCCAGGGTGGTTTGGGGCTTGGAGAACTTGGGTTCCTTCTGTGGGAGGTGATCGTGATGAGGCTGGTTGGTGGCAGCCCTCAGACTTACAGGCAGTGTGTCATGAGGTTGATGGGAAAGTCTGAAATGGATCATTGCTGTGAGGTGTCCTTTTGCATCTTGGATAAAGCCCAGAGAGATCTCTTTCTGAGGCAGGAAGGAAGGGGTCCTTCCTGGCTCCTGAAGCATTGCTGTTGACCACAGGGGCAGAAAAGGTGTTTTCTACCACCCCCCCCATCTGCTATGAATCCTGGAGAAATGCGAATCTTGCTCTTTGAAGTATTTCACTGTGTTCCCTTGGCTAGCCATCCTCTCTGCCCTGGGAAAGCTGATTACCAAGTATATTGAAATGACAATTTATTTGGTCATCTGGACTATATTTCAGCCACTCGTGAGCATGGTCTAGATTTCAGTGGGAAGAAATGCGTGAGGAGAAGCTGCAAATGTGCACAGGACATGCTGGGTGTCTGGAATCCTGGGAACAAGTTTCACAGCTGAGAAAGACACTGCTCCCCACCCACAATGCCCAAATTGAATAATATATCCTCCAAGAGGAAAACACTCAGAGCAGCAATTTTGCCTGGTTTTCTATTCTGTTTCCTATTGAGCTGCTGGTTTTCTGAGGTGTCTTGAAAGCAAAACAGTTTCCTGAGGAGAGAGGGACAGAGTCTGGATCTGAATCACACTAGAAATAAGTACTCGCCAGTAAAGATGTAACATCTGCCAGAATCCCTGGGTTCAGGCAGGTTGAGAAGTGTGGAGGCAGCAGAGGACTTACAGGTTAAGGCTGTGCCTGGCATCAAAGGGCAGGAGCGACTTCGGCCCTAAGGAGGTGGTGGGGGGTCACTGCAGTGGGGGGTGCAGATGGGTGCAGGGGGCTGAGGGGGCAGCTCTGTGCTGAGTGCCAGAGAACAACGGGAACAGGAGATGTGATTCTGCCCACATACATGGCAGCTGCCAGATAGTCAGTGGACTCTTGGAAAAGGTGGAGAATTTCAAGACCCACGTGACCTGCTCAGACTCTCCTCTCCAAAACAAAGGAGATTTTGTCATTATAAATTCTAACCACTGTTCTTGTTGAGCATTTGCTTGGAAGTGTGGAATTGAAGAGATGTCAGGTGTTCAGTCACCTTTGTCTTCCTGTCTCCCTGCACACATGGGGACACGACCTTGCCAGGCCTCTTCACTTAGGAAGGGTCATGTGATGACCCGGGGCCAATGAATTTTGAGCAGAAGCATTTTTGTCAGGACCATTTGTTTTGAAGGGACACAGGCGCCTGAGGGTTGATCCTCAAGTCAGGATAACACACAGACATAGACCACTCCGAGTGTGGTTCCTCTCCCAGAGACTAAAGTCCTGCGCCTCTGACCCTTGAGAGAGGCTGCCCCGCAGAGAGCTGGCTGCAGGGATTCCTCCTACCACACCCACAGTCACACCCCTGCTGCCCTCCCTGAGCTGCACTGTCAGCCCCCTCGGGGCTGTGCTCAGTCTCCATCAGGAGGCCAGCAGCTAGGTGCCAAAGTTCCCTGTTGGGGTTGGGGGCATCCTCCTTGTGGGGCCCAGCCCCGAGGCCAACCACCCCTGCTGCCCCCAGCACCCCTTCTTCCCCAGAACCTGGCCTTGGGATTTGTCCTACCTGCCACAGGAGCCGCTTAGGCCCTGGTCCTGATGACCTCATGCGTGTATATTTATCTGGAAGTCCCAGGGCAGCATCCCCTTCCACAGTGCTTCAGGTGGAGCCGACAGGACTTGACACAGCATCTGGGTGATCTCCTCATGGTGGGTCAGTAGTATTCATTGCCATAGAAGTGCAGGGCACATGTCTATGATGCTGAGGTGTATTAGACCATTCCCTGTGGAATCCCACGTGTTGGAGGAAACTCGGGGTCTTGTGAATGTGACTGTGCGGTCCTAGCTTTTGAGCCTGAGTGTGAGAGGCAGAGGGGTATCTAATCAGCCATCCACAGAGCCAGCTAGGAGCCAGTCAGGCTGTTCGAGCAGAGGACAGGCTCTAGCAGATGGCAGGGTTGGTACCCAGGATGCTCTCCTAGGTGCAAGAGGCCCCAGACTCCAGTGAGGATTTGGAAAGTCACCAGGTCCCAGGGGTGCAGGCTGCAAAGAGGGTCGGCCGCCCCTCTTTGAAGTGGAAACAGCAAGCCTCTGGAGATCCCATCTGACCTGGCTGGGAGAGGGAGTGGGGAGCAGATGCCGCTGCAGGTGAGCTGCTGCCCGGGTCTCCATGAGGACATCCGTGCTCTGGGGCCAATTCCAGGACCACAGCCCCGGGGGCCACTCCAGGATGGATACATGACACCTTCATAACAGGTACTCCTCATGCGCCTTATTGGAAATGACTGCTAGGCGTAGTTGGGATCTTGCTCTGGGTACATAAGAACCTCAGGCCTTTGGCTGCTAGGGGGCCCAAACTGCTCCCCACAACCAACTTATACGGAGGTCATTTCCAGGATCCAGCATCTTCAGCAGCAGCCTCTGTGTAGAAACACACCACCATGTTCCCAAGCTGATCTTGCCCAGGGCATCACAGATTGGACAGGTGCCATCCCTGGCTTCAGGATTCTCAGTGAATGTTCTGCTCCTTTGTGAAGTCCCTGTGTTTCCTCAGGGCTTCCCTGGAGGCTCAGTATTAAAGAATCTGCCTGCAATGTAGGAGACACAAGTTCGATCCCTGGTGGGAAGATACTCTGGAGGAGCAAATGGCAGCCCGTTCCAGTATTCTTGCCTGGGAAATCCCATGGGCAGAGGAGCCCCGAGGGGGACCCAAGTCCATGTAGTCGCAAAGAGTCAGACACGGCTGAACGACTGAGCACACTGAGACGTACACCAAGGTAAAGGTTTGCTCTGGACCCTTGTATCTTTGGCAAGACACTGGCCCCTGCCTGGATCTTGACAGACTTCTGTGGCAAATAACACTGGCAAACATCTTAAAGTGGTTTTTGAGCAAGTACAGGGTTCCAGGTGTACACCTGGCCTCGGTTGGTGGCTTTTGCCATATACAGGCAAACATCTATGAGGTTGGATCAGGGCAGTGTTTGTGGGACTTGACAAAAAGTGGATCCAGAGATGTTTCTGTGGTGGGAGAGGCCCTGTTAGTATATTCTGTGGGATTGGAGGTTAAGGGAGAGGAAAAGCTGCAGGTAATTTAGCAAGGGTTGTTTCACACTTACAGGTTCTGTGTGCTTGTGTTTGGTTTCCTATTTCCTTTTTTATCGTACTCAGCATCTTTTGCCCAGAGTTTCCTTGGCTTTTTTATTGAAACTGTCAATAGACTTTATTTTGACCTTTTCCTTTGTGACTCTTTAAGATTTGAATAATATTTGTGAAAATAGCAGAATTCTCACATGCCCTTACCCAGTTTCCCCTGTTACTAATATCTTACCTTAATGCAATACATTTATTACAGTTAATGAGGAAGTATTGATGCATTATTTATTGTCAACTAAAGCCCATGCTTTACTCAGATTTCTATAGGTTTTACCCACAGGATCCTGACGAGGAAACCATCCTAACATTTCGTTGTAATGTCTCCTTGGGTTCCTCTTAGCTTTAACATTTCTTTATTTTTGATGATCTTGACAGTTTTGAGGAGTACTCAGAAGATGTTTTGTACAATGTCCCTTGATTAGCATTTGTCTGATACTTCACTCGTGCCTAGTCTGGGATTAGGAGTTTGAGGGAGGAATATTACAGATGTTAAATCCCATTCTCATCACATCATGTCAAGTGTATATACTGTTAGCACAATTGATCACTGATGATGCTCTCATTGACCATCTGGCTGAGAGAGTGCTTGTCATGTGTCTGTGCAATAAGGTGATTGTTTTATGCCCCCTTTCCATCCTGTCCTCTTTGGAAGAAAGTCTTGCTTCAGGGGTGGAGAATTGTGCTCCACTTTCTAGAAGTGGGAGTGTCTGCATAAACTGGAATCTTTCTCGGTGGGAGATTTGTCCATCCTTGTTTGTGTAATTAGGAAATCATTTATTTTTCTCAGTATGGACTCATGGTATTTATATTACACTTTGGGTTAAAATGCAATACAACTTTATATATTTTTTATTTTGAAATTGTTCAGACTGACCATTGGGAGCTCTTCCTGTCAGCTCCCTTTGTATATACCTTTGTCATATTCCTGAAAACCTTGCTTTCTTTTTTGAAATTTTTTGAGCACTTTTTTTTTCCACACCCTACAAAGATGCTCTCAGTTCATTTTCCATCTTTCCCGTCCCAATTCTAGAATCATCAATTTTTCCATGGAGCCCTTGTTCCTTTTATTGTCAAATGATATTGACAAAACTACATCTGTACACTAAGTGTGCTCATTGGTACTGAAGGGTCATTGATTCTCAGACCTCTTGGTGGTCAGAGCAAAGAATTATATGTGTACTTCCTATCCTGTGTTTATTTATATCTCTAGAAATACTTTGATGGTAATGATTTCATGGATATGACACCAAAAACACAGCCAAAAAAAAAAAAAGAAAAAAAAAACAGATAAATTGGACCTCATAAAAAAAAAAAAAAAACTATGTGCATCAAAGAACACAATCAAGGAAGCTACCATATGATCCAGGAATTCCACTTCTGAGTGTATATTCAGAAGGAAATGAAAATAGGATATGGAAAAGATATCTTCACTCCTACATTTGTTGCAGCATTGTTCACAATATACAAAGTATGGATACAACCTAAGCGTCCATCAGTGGATGAATGGATAAAGATGTGACATAGTCAGTATACAGCCATGTGAGAGAAGGAAATCCTGCCATTTGCAACAACTTGGAAGGAGCTTGAGGGTGTTATGCTAAGTAAAATAAGGGAGACAGAAAAAGATAAATACGGTTGGTTATCACTTACATGCGGCGTCTAAAAAGGACAAACTGGGACTTCCCTGGCAGTCCAGTGGCTAAGACTCTGCACCTCCAATGCAGGGAGCGTGGATTTGATCGCTGGTTAGGGAGTTAAGATCCCACATGCTGAGCAGTGAGGCCAAAAATTAAAAAATAAATAAAAATAAATTTAAAAAGTAAAATGGTCAGAGAAACAGAGAAGAGAGTAGTGTTTACCAAGAATTAGGGGATGGGAAATAGGGAGAGATTGTTCACAGGGGACTAGCCCCCACTTTCAATACTAACACATTTTGGGATCCAATGTATAGCAGGAGCTTATAGCTCACAGTTCCTTGTCAAATACTTGACTGTTGCAAAGGGAGCAGAACTTCTACATTCTCACCACAAAAAAGAAATGTGACAGGATGGAGGTGGCAGCTAATACTATGTCTGTGATCATTTCACCATTTATAAATGTATCATATCAACATGACAAGATGTTTGCTTGAACTCCATCCCTCCTTGCTAGCGAGGCTTCTAGAAAAGTGGACTAAACCTCACTGCAATTGTAGTGTCATTCACCCATGTGATGCTTCCAGATTTCAGGAAGAAACAGTTTTCAGTGTGAGTGAAATTGTAAATGTCCCATAGGTGATATTGTCTCTTCTGGCTCAGGTACAGCATCCACATGACACTCTGGAAACCATTCTGCAGATCAGAATCCTTTTCTGCTTGTTTCCATTTTTTAAAGTTGGATTCATGTTGATGTATGGCAAAACCAATACGATATTATAAAGTAATTAGCCTCCAATTAAAATAAAAAAAATAAAGTTGGCATCTATATATTGTCGTACTTTTCTTTCTTGTTGTTGTACTTTTCTAATTTCAAATTCCCTTGCTTTCCCTGACTGAAAAGTAGGAACACCGTACAGGTTAAGAATTCTTTCCTGGTTCGACGATTTATTACTCACAAAGCATCACCTCTCCCCCCACGTGCAGAGAACAATGTGAGTCCATTTCCCAGCTTTGACAATAACCACCACACAGTCAAGTTTAGTAAACCCCACGTGTTTACTATGGGTGCAGTTGCCCTCCATCCAGCTTCTGTGCTGGGACTGCAGCCTTCTCTCAAGGGACAAGGAGGCCCCCTCTTGAGTGAGGACGACACCCCAGAACAGAGGGTCCCATAGAATGCAACTCCACCATTACTGGGGACCCCAGGCCGGGCTGTCAGTCTAAGAACTCCTCCACCACGCCCACTCTTCCTCAGTGAACTCGGGGAGCCAGAGGTTTGGTCTGTGGGGTGCAGTCTCAGATGGGCAGAGGGAGGGCCCCACGTCCTGTGGAGACTCGAGGTGAGGACCAGAGGAGACTGAGGGTTCCCAGGGAATATATGTGCTGCCCTCCTGACAGCCCTGGGGGACCACGAGGCATGGCGTCCAGATGTGACATCACTGATCCCACTGGGAGGTGGGGAAGTGAGGGCCTGGGTCAGAGAGCTCGGGTTCAGGTCAGCAGAGTGAAGGAGCCCAGCCACGCTAGGAGTCAAGGTAGTAGGGGCAGGGGGCTCTGGGGCCCCAGGACATACAGGTCATCACTGCTGTCAGCCTTGGGAGACCCTGGCAGGGTTGTGGGAATGAGTTCCCCACTCTGGTTTCCCTCTCAGGTGTGCTGGCTTGACAGGGCCTGGGTCTCTAAGGGAAGCAAAATCAGGTGGGTAGAGGGTGGTGCCCAGACTAGCTGAGAGTCAAGGCGAAGAGCAGAGGGAAGGCTGAGTGACTCGTGGGACATCGTATCAGCCCATGGCATCCTCAACCACTAAGAAGCCCTGGGCTTGGAGCCTTGCTGCAACGTCCACAGCCTCCTCCTGGGGCCTCAGGGCAGTGAGGCCCTTGGTGTGAGGGTCTGGCCTCTGCTGAGGACTTTGGCATCCCAGGACCTGCCAGGGCTCAGGATGAGGATCCAGAGGGTGAACACAGGTGACCCCACAGTTCCACGCCTCTGCTGCCAGCCCTGGGCATCCCTGGTGGTGGGATGAGCACTTGGCAGCGTGTCCTGACTTCCACATCAGGGTCTCAGAGAGACTGGGGACCGAGGATAAGGGGTGGGGTCTCATGTGGGCAGAGGGAAGGGTCCAGGTCCTCATGGGACTCCAAGGGCATGCACTAATGTACTTGGGGGATCCTGGACCCCAATCTGAGGGGACCCCACAGACCCCCACCCCCTACATTCGGGTGGTCTTGGAGGTCTCAGTGTAGAATTAGTGTTCTAGGCTGGTCCTGAGTTTCAGAATTCGGGTCTCAGAGAGACTGTGGACCTGGTTAAGAGGAACGGGGCCTCATATGGGGAGAGGAGAGAATCCCAGGTCTTACCCAGAGGCAAAGTGAGGTGCCTGAGGGAGGACTGAGGGGACCCTGGTCCCCAATGAGAAGAGACCTCAGAAAAGCCCATCCCTGCTGTCGGTCCTGAGACACCCTGGGATATGATGACTGCAACCGGCATGGTCTGATTTCCTGACACCCGGGTCTCAGACAGGGGTCCTGGTACAGGGGGCGGAGTTCCTGACACCCGGGTCTCAGACAGGGGTCCTGATACAGGGGGTGGAGTTCCTGACACCCGGGTCTCAGACTGGGGTCCTGGTACAGGGGGCGGAGTTCCTGACACCCGGGTCTCAGACAGGGGTCCTGGTACAGGGGGTGGAGTTCCTGACATCCGGATCTCATACTGGGGTCCTAGAACAGTGTTCAGACTTCCTGTCATCTGGGTCTCAGAGAGACTGGGGCCCTGGTGTGAGGAGCAGGGCCTCAGTTGGGGAGAGGACGGAGCCCAGGTCCTAGCGGGAGAAAAGGTGAGGATTTTGAGGGAGGAGTGAGTGGAGCTGGACCCCAGACCAGAGGGGACCCGGGTTGTCCCCAGGACGGAAGACCACGTGCAGCATATCCTGACATCCGGGCCTCAGAGTGACTCGGGACCTTGTGAGAATAGCAGGGCCTCAAAGTGGTGGAAGGAAAAATCCCTGGTCCTGCCTGGAGTCCAGGCTCCATGCGAAAAAAGACAGGTGGTTGGACCCCAAGGCAGGGAGATTTGCTAGCACTTGTGGCTGGGGGGGGGTGGTCTCGGAGGCCGCAGAGCGGGGTGAGCAGGGATGAGTAGTTTATTCACCTATAGTGTTGGGGCCTCGGCAGGTGAGGTTTTCAGGTGGACAGCAGAGGCTTCAGGTCGGCAGGGGCTGGACTCCCTGGCCTGAGCAGAACCCGCCCCTGTGGTCAGTGCTGGGAGGCCAGGCAGGACGTGAGGAGGAGCTGAGGACTGAGCATCTCCCCAGCCTAGGACCCGCAGGAGGCCCTGGGCAGGTGCAGCCACAGGTGGGGCCCTCAATGCTTTCTATCCAGACTTGGGTCTTCTTCTGATTTTCCCTGCAGGCCCCCAAAGGAGAGGGTCCAGGCCATGCCAGGGAAAAGGGGAGCACTACAAGGGAGCCCCTAGGGAACCTCTCACCCCACAGCTGGGGGACTTCAGAGAGCCTACCCCTCCAACAAGCACAGAAGACCTAGGGCTTTGCCAGTGTGCACCCTAGGTGACCCCTCCATTTCTCTCTTAGGAGCTCCAGGAACCAAGAGGCAAAGGTGTAGTTCTGAGGCCCTGGTCTTGAGGTCAGAGAGCAGAGGATGTCCAGGCAGTGCCAGGAGTCAAGGTGAGAAGGGTGCCGTGATCATGCACCAGGGTTACCCCATCCCAGAACAGAGGGGACCCCACAAGGCCCAAATCCCTCCACCGTGTCAGCCCCGGAACTCAGGGCTCTGCTGACTGCACCCTAGAGAGCCACCACCCTTCCTCCTTGGGGTAGCCAGGGGACAGCCTGCCCAGGAGGAGCACCCCTGTGAGGCCCAAGAGCACCCCTCAAGAGGAGACCTGTATCAGACAGCCCAGGGTGCGTTTCTCAGTTGAGGCCATTCACACCCACTCTCCTCTGCAGGCCCGTGGTCCCCATCTGTCCCCCTGCCTAACTCCTCTATGTGGTTTGATCCCAGTCATCATGCCTGGGATGCATGAGCTCCGCCAGCCTGAGAGAGTCTTTCAGGATCCAAGAGAGAAGGAGGACCTGATGGAGGCACAATTATTTTGGGGTGAGGAGGAGGAAGAGGAAGTGGAGGAGGAGGTGGAGGAGGTGGAGGAGGTGGAGGTGGAGGAGGTGGAGGTAGAGGAGGAGGGGGAGGAGGTGGAGGAGGTGGAGGTGGAGGAGGAGGAGGTAGAGGAGGAGGTGGAGGTGGAGGAGGAGGTGGAGGAGGAGGAGGAGGTGGAGGTGGAAGTGGAGGTGGAGGAGGAGCAGATAGAGGAAGCAGATGCAGCTTCCTCCTCTTCTCTCCTGGTCCGGGGCATCCTGGGGGAGGTGGCTGCTGCTGCAACAGCCAGTCTCCCCCAGAGCCCTCTGGGTGTCTGCCCATCTCCCATGCCTTGGCTGCCACTCTGGAGAGCCAATCTGAAGAGCACGGTCTCAGCAGGCAAGATGAAGTGCTAGGCACCTTGCGTGACCAAGAAGGTGCCAGGTCCTCACTCTGAGATATACTACGGGTGAAGATGAATGAGCTGGTGTGATTCCTGCTCAGCAGGTGTATCACCAAGGAGCCGATTACAAAGGCAGAAGTGCTGAATAGTGTCCTTAAAGATTACCAGGACCACTTCCCTGTGGTCCTCTTTCAAGCTGAGCAGAGCCTGCAGGTGGTCTTTGGTTTGGAGGTGGACCCCAGTGAACACAGATATGTCCTGGTCCCACCCTGGTTCTCACCCTCAGTGAGATGCTGAGGGATGGGCAGAGGTTGCCCAAGGCCGGCTTTCTGGTGGTGATCCTGTGCCTGATCATCATGTACGAAGACTGTGCCCCTGAGGAGGAGGTCTGGGCAGAACTCTGCAGGATGGGGTTGCGTCCTGGGAGGAAGCACTACATCTATGGGGAGCCCAGGGAGCTGCTGACCCATGTGTGGGTGCGGGAGGTGTACCTGGAGTACCAGCAGGTGCCTGACAGCGACCCTGCCCACGATGAGTTCCTGTGGGGTCCCCGGGCCTATGTGGAGACCAGCAAGTTTAAGGTATTGGAGTATCTGGACAGAATGGGTTGAAGGGGTCCCAGCTCCTTCCACCCCCTCCGCAGAGGCTTGAGAGTGGAGGAAGAGGGACCCTGAGCCAGAGCAGCAGCCAGGCTCCTTCCAGGCCCATGTCCAGCAGCTTGTCCTGGGGGACAAGAAAGGAGGCTTATCCTTCCCTTCATGATTGACGACGGACAAGTCAGTCTTCTCAGCAGTGAGAGCCCAGGCCCATTGGGGGAACTCGATGTGTGGTGTCTTTGTGTTCCTGTTCTCTACAATGACATGGAGACTCCTCTCTCTTTTCTTTAGGAATTTTTCAAATGTTATTCCTTTTTATAGAAGACGATGCATCCCAGTATCTAACTATGTCAGTGACATTGATCACCGTGTGTTTGTACTTAGCCAGTTCAAGAACATGAGTTTTGCTGTTTTATAAAAGAGATTGGGGACTCTTCCATTGTATTTCATGGTCCTACACAGCATAGTATGTAATTAGAATTAGAACAGTTTTGGAAATGTGAACTTACTTAGCACATTGGTTGTTGGAAGAATTAGAAAATAAAAAGTGATAGTTGGAATTATTGCTTCTTAGACTTTTTGCGTGTCATGTTGTAAAGCTAAGGGATCTCTGTTTATTTGGATTTGCCTGGGATATCTAAGGAAATAGCAGACAATTAATTTGAGTCACATAGCCCCTGTTCCTTGGCTCCTAATTCCCAAGACCTTCATGGAGCCTCTGCTCCGTGAAAGGCCTTGTGTTAGCAGTCGGGACACTAGGAGAATCAGGAGACCCCCCACACTTAGAGTGATGTTGGTCTAGGAGCTAAAATCACGTGAAGTGTGTCTTAGGGCTGAGGAGAAACTGAAACGGGCTCGAATAAACCTCAGAGGGATCTCTTTCTGGGGGAGGAAGGGGTCCTGGCTCTTGTTGCATGGCTATTGACCACGGGGGCAAAGTAGGAGTTTTCTCTACCCCCTCTCGGCTAGGAAACCTGCAGAACTCCGGTCACACTCCCTTGAAATGATGCCCAGAAATCCATAGACTGACCCTATCTTTCCTGGTTCCAGGGAGCCAGAACCCAAGGTGTTAATTAGTTTTTAATTATAGACTGTAACTGGCCATTGTAATCAAGGATTTGACATTGGTTGGAGCTGAAGTTACGGAAAGTAAGGGTTTGGATGGAAAATCAGCTGGGATAGAGGCAAGGAGAGATTCTTGTTCTATTTCCTGGAGCATCTTGTCATGTCTTGCTGGAACATTCCTCCACACCCAAATTTAACAGGTCCTCTAACTGCAAATGGGCATTCCCTGGTAGCTGAAACAATAAAGAATCTGGTCACAATGTGGAGACCTGGGTTCAACCCCTGGGTCGGGAAGATCCCCTGGAGGAGGGCAGACAATCCAATATTCTTGCCTGGAGAATTCCCTGGACAGAGGAGCCTGGTGGGCTACAGTCCATCGAGTCACAAAGAGTCAGACATGACTGAGTGACTAACACTATGGTCCACAATGGTCTAACTGGAAAAGGTACATAGTTTTATCTATGAAACATCTTGTTTGGCTGATTAGCTATTCCACATCCTATTGAGGTTCATATTGTTTGACACGCCCTGGATCACAAAGACATCAACACCATCCAGTCGACAGTGGAGGAGCATCTGGGGGCAACAGTGTGAGAGATTCCTGCCCCACCATCACAGTGTCTACGGCCTTCAGGCCCTGTGAGCTCAGTCACATCCCTTGGGCATACCCTGCAGCCGAAAACACAGGGCTCCTCACACTTTCAAGATGAAGAATTGAGGTCACGGGGCTTGGGCTTCTTTGCAAGACCACGTGCTAGTGATGGCTGGGGTGGGCTCAGAGCCCTGGTCTCAATTCCTCTGGAGCCCCCGCTCTTCCCGCCCACGCCCACTTCCAACTTCTCACACCTTCCTCTTCTCAGTGCTACAGGATGCCCCTGAGGTGACAAAAGCTGGCCCAGGGAAGGAAGGGGATGAGGAGAATCAGGAGCACTGTGGGGCTGCTCTGGGGTTTGCTGAGAACTGACTCTGCTGGGGGCCAGCATCTCTCTCCAGTCCCAGCGCTTCCGGCATGAGGGTGGCGCCCTGTCCTTGCTGCTGCCATGGGGCCTCCTGCCCAACTGAACCTGCCAGGCTGACCAGCTCCTCACTGAGCAGGAGGGAGGAGGGCCTGACTGTATGGCCCCAGTGCCCACTGGGATAAGGCCCCTACAGGAGCCTCCTCCAATACGGGAGGGAAGGTAACGCGGGTGGACCCCTGAGGCTCCAGGTCTCCCCAGCCGCAGTGAGGGAGGAGAACAGCTGGAGGGCCTCTGGGCTGGGAACACCGGGGCTGGGCCACCAAGCACAAGGGCAGGAAACCCAGGCTGAGAAAGGTATTGAATGTCATGAGAGCTTGTGTGTGCACAACACAAGTGTCCTGAGCCGTGGCTGACAAAGACCCCTCAGTGACACACAAACCCACTGCGAGGGTCTGGGTGGTGCCTCGGGGAGGGAAACCAGGAAAGGCAGCTCCCTCAGGACCCAGGGGGCAAGGAGGGGCCCCGAGTGTGGTGGTGGGAGGGTGCAGCGGCAGGAAAGGCCACCTAGCCAGGCTGCCCACAGATGCCATGGCCTTCCGTCCCCTTCTGAGGAGCCACCAGGGGCCCCCACCGACGTTCATAGCCTCCAAGGTCATGTCCCAACCAGAGTAACTGACCTGAAGGAATGCTTTGTAAGCCTGTTTAGAAGCCAAAAGGCCAGGGAGCAAGCCCAAGTCAAGGCTCCATCCACGCTGCCAGTCCTTAGCCTGAATTACCCCTGGGAGAGCCTCTTCCATACCCTTTCAGCAGTCTCTTTTAGACACCAGGCTGTGGCCCTCACACGGGGCAAAAGAGCCTGCTGAGTGGCAGAACTGAGGGACAGTGCCCGAGGGTCCTTGCACATAGGCCTTTCCAAGGTGCCAGTCTGTCCCCTACATGGTGATGTTGAAGAACAGGGCCCACAAAGGC
This sequence comes from Capra hircus, assembly GCF_001704415.2. Taxonomy (NCBI): domain Eukaryota; kingdom Metazoa; phylum Chordata; class Mammalia; order Artiodactyla; family Bovidae; genus Capra; species Capra hircus. The sequence goes on along the minus strand of NW_017189574.1, from coordinate 314,425 downwards.
CAGAGAACACGCATCTCCAAATCCAGTGCTCAACTGTCCATTAACAGTGAAGACAGGTGACTTTCGTTAGGATTTCCTCCAGTCCCACACCCAGACTCTCACCCATTTTCAAATACAAGTAGACAGGGGTTTCCTTTGGTCACATCTAACTCAACAAGTCACACATGTCCCTGAGAGTGAGTGTATGTAAAGGAGGCCCATTGAAAAGCGCCTAACCCAAGAGCCAGCAAAATCATTTGATGGGCCTGGATCTGGGTAAGGGAGAACAGGTCCACAGTGGTGGTGGGGACAGGGGCAGGGGCAGAGAAGAGGGCCAGTGAAATGCTTGTTTTCAATAGAACAGGCTGTTGCCTGAGCCCCCAATCAAGTCTTTCAAAGAGCAAGTACCCATGGAGACCCACGTTGGACATGGGAGGCCAGGACTGGGGGTAGCAGAAACCCAACCACCCCATTGACAAAAGGAAATAGGGCTTTTGAGGCAGCCTCAAGGGAGGCTGAATCCGAGGCTCCAGGAAGGGGATGGGGAAAGCACACACACAGGTTTTCCCATATTGGGCACTCTAGGGCCACAAGAGCAGTCTTTATGGGAAGAAATGGAAACTGAAGACAACAGCCTGTGATCTGCAGCAGGATGAGGTCTGGGGGTGGGCAGAGCCTGGGAGGCTGCAAGCTAAGTGGAGTGCCTGGCTATGCCCTCCCACACGGCCTCCTTGGGAGTCTTTGTCTCAGGTGCTTGGGAACAGTCAAATGGAACGTGAGGTCGCTCCCACTGTACTTGAGCACAGCCCTACTCTGGGGAGAATTCAACCTGAGGGGCGGCGGGGGCAGGACAATAGGGCTCCTGACTTTGGGGCCATCTGAACACAACCTACCAACCAGCAGCGCCAAATGGAGGAGGCCAAAGCCAGAAGAGGAGGAAGGATGGGGGACCCACCAACTCAGGCTAGGCCACCCAGGACACTATGGACCCCATCTCCTGGGAGGGACATCCGCCAGGGTCCCATCTGGCTCCTGGAGTCTCTCTCAGTGTTAGCCGAGCTAGGACTCACCAGGGCCTGGCTCTGAACAGCCAGCCACAGGTCTGCCCATTACTAGGGAGGGGAGTGAAGCCAGGAGCACATTTGTCAACCCATCCAGGGCCTGGCCTCCTGAAACAAGGAGCCTGGCAGCAGATGGAAGCCTTTTCAGGAAACCTGAAACATACTTTTCTGTACTTTCAGTGGAGAGACAAGCTGGGGATCACATCTCCTTTCCCATCCCCCGCTCCCCAACACTGGGCCAGGGCTGCCTCTGCATATCACCTCTGTGATATCACAAAGGAATTAAGGACGCCGATCACTTAATTGGCTGCATGGCCCACAGCCGAGATTCTAGAATCTCCAGACAGTATTTATTGGGCACCCTGACCGTGGTGTGAGGCCCTTCTGCCATGAACGTTCACTGCTTGGGTGGTGAATGCTCCTGAGCTAGACTGGCTTCATGGTTAGTCAGAGTTCCAACGAGACATGCACAGCCCTGCTGGCCCCATCAACTGATGGAGAGGCCACAGCAGGTCTCCCCAGATCCAAACGTGGATTCAGGGGAGGCTTTGGAGAAGCTATGGGACCAACCTGAAAGTCCAGATCTGGGCTCCCAACAACCCACCCCGACAGGGCCTGAACCCAGAAACAGCCAATGAGGAAGAGAACAATGCCCTCCTCAGGCTGTCCTTCCCAAGGAAGCTCTGGATGATCATGGAGAATGCAGCCTTCACCTCTGTGCACTGGAACGATGAGGGAGACATGGTGGTCATCGAGGCAGATCTCTTCCAGGTGGAGGTCTTCCAGCGTAGGGGCACAGACAGGATCTTCGACAGACAGCATCAAGACTTTCATTCACAAACTGAACCTGTATGTTCAGTAAAATGTGCCCTTCAGGTTGCTCTGCAGGGAAGAAGAGGATGATGGTAATGTAGAGAGCCCTGGGGAGACTAGACTCGATGAGCTGAGTGCTGGACAGGTTTCATTTCCCAGGAGAGTATTTTTCTCATGAGAGGGTGGTTAAGGAAAGAAGAGAAAGCAGGGCCTGTCTTGTTCCAGCATCCCCTAGACAGGATCCACAGGGGTGACTCCAGACCCCGAGGGGCCACTTGATGTCAGGGAGCGCCAGTAGCACATCAAGCACAGCCAGCACTGGGGGAGCTCTAGGGAGTGCACTTGCTAGGGCCTCATAACCTGCCAGGAATGAAGAGACCTTATCTCCATACTTAACCAAGGCCACGACGGTGGTGGGGAGGAGGGCGGCGAGCAATGGCCATTCTCCCCCACGGTGGCTGAAGTGATTCATCTCCTTTCAGATCTATCGCAACTCCAAGTTTCAGAGAGACAAGCCTCTGCTCCTGCAGAACATCTAGAGGAAAGGTGACCCCAGAACAACTGCTCAGCCCGCCACCAGCTCGACAGCGGCCCCAAAGAGAAAGAAGCAAGTGGTGGTGACCAGATGCTCTCCTCGATTTCGTCACAATGAGTCCACCCAAGAGGCTGACAAGAAGGTCCAGAAGGGAGCCCCAAATGTTCACAGAATCCCTGGCCATTGCTCATTTCTGTTTTGTGGCCTTTGGTTTATAGGCAGTGTAGCCAGGCAGGCCAAGGAAAACCATCTCCCCAGTGAAGAGGGTATGTCCAGCAATTCCATGTCTGTATCCCCGGCTACTGCTGGAAGGGACAGCGCAGGGCAACTGCCCAAGAGCCCCCCAAGGTACCCAGATTATGTTTCAGCGATGAATTTGTACAACACCTATGATTCCATCGTGAAGGTGGCCATTTTAGTTGTGGCCCCAAGTGAGGCCCCTGAGGTGGATGAGGAGGAGGAGGAGTGCTCAGATTACACGTGTGCCCTCTGTGAGCAGTTCAAGGATAATCCCAGTCCCTGAGCTGCCAGGTCCCTAGGGACACACAAAAGCATTCTCTTGTAAGCAAAAATCTATTTCTAGCTCTAATACAGTACAACAAAACTTTGTTGTTTTGGAGTCATGGGCTCTCATGACTGCAAAAACAACATGGGAGTAAATGAAGAATCGAATGAGAAGCGTGAGTCTGTGTTCTGTCTGTCTATGCTATTCACACACGGCACTGGGTGAGCCCATAAGGCTGGAAGCCCACGCCCCAAGCAGGCCTAAGTCTGGTCCCCACGGTCCCTTTTCATCTGAAGCAGCAGCATTTCACACGTTCAGCCAAGAGTGTGGCTCCCAAGCCATGCACTGAGGCCAGCCTAGGACGGATGGGTCCCTGGGCCTTGCCTGTCACACAGCAGAAGACCCAGTCTGGCTCCTGATGATGGGAGTGTCGGCTTCCATGAGTCATGCACCCTGAAGCAGAAGGGGCTCCTCCTGGGTCCACCGACGATGCCACAAGTTTCTGATCAGCAGCTGAGTGTCTCCAGCTCCCAATCTAGGGCCATCCCCAAGAGGCCCGCTGGAAATCAGGGTCACTCCACCTGCCAAGGGCCTTGCAAACACATGACACCAAACCCAAAGACAAGTACAAGATTTCCACAAGCTGAACACCAGCCCTTGTTGCTCTGCCCTCATAGTTGTATTTAGGATCTAGGCACCATGTCCAACACAACGCCCTAGTCTGGACATAGGCCCAAGTGCCCCAGCATCCTGCAAGCCTGGTAACACAGAAGAGGGGGTCACAGAGGGCTGGATCTTTCCATCTATCTCCACACTGTCTGCTGACAGGTGCATGGTGACCCAGAGGACCTGTCCATCACATGCAATCTGTGGGGAAGTCAGGAAGGAGGGTAGGACAGGTGGAGAGAGGCACTTGGTGAGTTCCAAGACAGAGGGTCCTGAAACTCTGGGAGCACTGAGGAGGGAACGTGGGTCCCCCTGGCTTTGCAGCCCAATAGCCTGCTTCTGGTCCTTTCTCTGCACAGACAGGCACAGTCCTGGGCTTGGCTTCCCCCCGACCCCCACCCCACCCCTCAGGTCCCGGCCCCATCACTGCCCATGCTCTGAAGATCCCCCATGTTACTCTAGGCCTGCTGAGGGCAGATCTGTGCTAACCAACCTGGCCTTGGCCCCGGGGCCACCCTGGACGGCCCTGCCAGGTGTCTTCCCCAAGCCTTTGGGAGGCACCTTCCTTGCAGCCCTTCCCACACCACTGCCTCCACTGTCAGCAGATGCCCTGGGCCCTGCCCAGAGCCTACAGAATGAACAAAGGAGAGCAGGGACTTCTGTGATGGGTGCGCTCCCTGTGCTTGCCAGGGCCTGGGATGGAACCATGCCGGGATCACAGAATTTAAACCTCAGAGAACCTGCTAGGTTACTGTCACATCTTTCCACGGCTGAGGAGGTGCCAAGGCATAGAGAGATAGCCCATGACTACATGGGACTGACCACAGGCAATCCATCTTCACTTCTATCCTTGTACTTAGAGGGGGGTCCCTGTTTACTGGAGTGGGGGAGAGGCGGAGGAGCAGAGCCATGGCCCGCAACCTCAGCAGGCTCTCAACACCTCGCAGAGCCTCTGTTTCCACATGGCTGTGAGGGTGGGGACAAGGTCCCTGAGGCAATCAGCCCAGGGTCTCCGGGGCCTTTCCTTCCCCGAGCACAGCAGAGTCACAGTTCTTGCAAATCCATGAGGCCCCACGTGATGTGGCTCCTACCCTGGCAGCGTGCTCTCCTCGCCCCTGGATTCCCTCCACCCCCAGCAGCCATGAGGACCATCCTTCCACCCTAGGAACATTCCAGTGTGTTCCTCAGCGCCTTTGTAGGGTGTGAGGAGTCACATCACATCCCCTCAAATCCAAGTGCTGGGATCTCAATCCCAAGCACAGCAGTGTGATCTTATAGACAAAGGAAAGGTCTTAATAGAGGTCTAGTGAGCTCATTAGGATGGACCACCTCTCACAGGATGGCTGTCCCCATACAAAGGACACATTTAAAGACAGGCATACAGGAGAACTGGGGTGAAGAGGAAGGCAGAACTCTCCAAGCCCAGACATGCCCATCATGGCCAGCTATGTCCCAGAAGTGAGGGAGGAGAGATGAGACAGACTCTCTGTCAACACCTCAACCTTGGCTGCTGGCCTCCTAAACCAACACGGTTTGTGGTTTGAGCCACCTGGCCTCTGACCCTGACACGACTGCCGGCAATTGAAGACAGAAGGTCAGCCCTATCCGGACATCTCTCTGTAGTCGGGGAGAGGGGGGATGACTTCACCCCCAGCACCTCGGGCACACTCCTCCACGTCTGCACAACTTCATGTGTCTGTTTTCAACCTTACACATTGTCTGTTTTCACCTCCCAGTGTTGGGGTCCCAGAAGTTGCTGACACTTCCCTCCTGATGGAAGAGAAGGGAAAACTCATTCTGGCAATAGAGCCACTCGATGTGACCACACACTCACTGACTGAAGGGCTGTGCAGGAGGAGGCTCGGGGCACAGGGCACACACCCGAGGTGCTGACACATGCCAGCAAACTGCCTTCTGTAAAGGCTTCCCTTGTGTTCACGCCCCAAACCACAGACAACGGTGCCATGTCCTCACACACTGGCTGGCCCCGAGCATCATCATCCCACAGAATCTCCGTCCACTTGCCGGGTGAGAAAGGGTCACCCTCTTCACTGGGTCTGAGCTAGGTACCAGGGAGCCTGGCTGGCCCCTGGGGCATGGCCATTGCTATGTCCTCTACTGGGGTGTGTGACTGGATCCCTGGCTTGCCCAGTTTCCACCAGTCAATGTCTCAGCCAACCCAACCCCTCCCTCCTGGGCGCCACCAAATCTCAACTGTGTCGGTGGGATCCCTGAGTAAGAAGGGGCTGCAAGCGCTCCTATCTCTCAAAGCAGAGGGTGCCTGTTTGGTGCCCAGAGGCGAAAACACTCTTCTGCCTGCTTGTCTGGGCATCTTCACCTGGGCAAGGACCAGAGCAACAGGGAGAAAATCACCTGTGACAAGACAGCAATGTTGGACAACAAGCCACCACATTTTTCTTCTGGGCAGCAGCCTCAGACCACGGGGACCCAGGAGGGCCCAACCAATGTGAAACACACGTGCAGGTTCCCTCAGGGTGGGTTCTGCTCATCACAGCAGCTGGCCTATCCTCATGCGGCTGGGACAGGGACCCCACGATGCCTCAGCCCGCAGCACAGAAACCCACTCCCCAGGAGTGATGGTGATTTACAACCCAGGAGACCCCACAAGGAACAAGAGAAAATGACTTCTCCCCTCACACTATCACTCTGGAAGGATCTGGGTGTCCGCCGAGTCAGTGGGCCATCCTCCCTGGACTCGTGGTTGGGAACCACGGACAAGCGGCTGAGCCCTGCAGAGTCAGGGCCTGGTGGGGTTGGCCTGCCGGGGTCAGGTGGCGCTTGCGTGAGGTCACAGTCCAGGGACAAGCAGGAGGCTGGAAGGAAGTCAAGGAGGCCTTCATATGTGGCCCAGGGCAATGTCGGGACACACACTTAGAAGGATGGCGGGAAGGGACTGTGGCCGTGGAGGGGACCAGAAGGTACAGTTTGGCTGCCTGGCAGGTGCTCCTGGTCGCAGAGCCTGGAGGGCCTGCCCGGAGGTACCTTCTGCATATGAAGCAGGTCCCGCCTGCCTGCAAGCAGAGTGAGCGAGTCATGGGCGCTTTGGGATGGCCGGGCTGTGGCAACCAGACAGGACAGTGATCCACCACTGACACCTGAGACCTCTGACAGGTGAAAGCGCAAGCTGGCCTTGGTCCCGTCCTGCCCACAAGCACTGAAGCCCCTGTTTTCCGGTGTGTATGGCTTCCCATCCTCATGCAGGCACGCACGTAGGAACCAAGGCGCATTCCCTTGCTGGCCTTGTCCATTAGGAGACAAAATAGGAGCCTCCACACTCTTGAGGAGCCTGGAAGATTAGGCCGGAAGGAGCCTTGAGACCGGCGGCCTGGAGCGAGCCTGAAGGAGGATCAGGAAGTGAGCAGCCGGCAGAAGAGAGGGGCGGAGGTGGGAGGAGCAGGGCAGGGAGTCTGGGGCTGAAGTGTGGGAAAGACCTGGGTGAGGAGGAGATTCTGGAGAAGGAGGTGGGGCTGGGGCAGGGCGGGGTGGTGCCCCTGGGGAGCTGGGCTGGGGTGGAGCAGGGCAGAGCTGATAGGGATGGAGCTGTGGGCCCAGGGAACCCATGGAGGCTGGGCCTGTCCAGCTCCTTGGAGGAGGCCAGACTGTGCCCTTTTGAGCCCTTGCCATGGGCGTCCACTCCCCGAGACTTGGTGAGAGTCAAAGTGACAGCGATCACATTTGAGCTTCAGACTGTTCCTCAGGGGCCAGGGAAGCCGTGAGAGGCGGGGCCTCTGGGCGGAGTTCCCCATCTCTGGGCTGAAAGCCCAGGCCAGCTCCCATCCAGGCCACCCTGGGGCTGCTGGCCCAGTGCTGAGCAACAGTCTATCTGTTTTGTTTTGTTTTGTTTTTTTCTTTGTCTTTTTTGCAGATGAGAAGGAAAATCCTCACTGTGACTCCTGCTTCCCCTGGGACCTGAGATGTCTCAGAGAAAGACAGCTTCACCTTCAAAACTATTTCCTGAACTCTTGCTCTCATGTGGGGGCTCAGCCCACCCAGGGCAGCCACCTGACTCTGCTCCTGACCACCGCCCTCCCTACTGTCTCCTTGCCTCCCAAGTGCCTGATCAGAGTAAATGTTCCTTTCCCTGTCCCCACTGCTAGTAGCTGAGCTCAGGCCTCATGGCCTGGGGCCAGTGCTGTCAGCCTAGGCTCCCCGCCTGCCTGGACCCCTCTTGTCTCTTCTCCTCCAGTTGTACACCATAGGTTCTGTGCCACACCACATGCACTCGGTCCTTGTCAACCCCGGATTTAAAGTGCAGCCGAGCCCTCTCCTGTTTAAGCCCCAACCTGTCTGTGGTGCCCTGGGGGAGGCTTCCGGTGGTCTCAGGTCTCCTTCCTCATCACCCCACACTCTGGGTAGCTGCGCTGGCCCAGCACTCTGCACAGAGCACATCCAGGACCCCCCACTTTCTCATGCAGTTTTGTCCCTGGACCACTGGCTCCTCTTGTCCTGACAACCTATTGCCCTCCTTCCAGGTATGACAGTAACATTCCTTTCTCTGTTCACTTGGGTGCCAGGTGCTGTCATCTGGGAGTTCTGGGGCACTCTGCATCTTCCTGCTGCCCGTCTTTGCCCCTCTCTTCCTCCCAGGCTGTGGCTGCTGTGCACGAGTCTGGAACCCCCCGAGGTTCACCGAGTTCCAGGAAGGCAAGGTCGGTGTCTCCCTGTTCCCATTAGCCAGGCACGCACACAGCTGCTGCCGTGGGAATGTTGAGTGGCGAAGCAGTGCTTTCTCTTCCAGCATGCAGAAGCCTCCCAGGCACAAGTTGAGGAGCAGAGGCTGCCTCCTGGATTTGAGGCCTCAGCATTGCAGGAACCCGAGCGATCACCACACCCAACTCCCTCATGGTGGCACCCTGCTCCTCTCCCCAAGAGTGGTTATCAGCTGTCTCCAGAAACCCCAGAACCTCCCGGTAGTGGTTTCAGATCATGAGGGAGGGTCCTTTGAACAGATTGTGGGCTGCTGCTGTTCCTCCAAATCCTGGCTTTGAACGAGACCTTGCCCAGTGAACTGGAGACCTATGAGGTGTGGCTGCTGATGGGGAAGCTGTGAGGCCCTGCTCTGTAGCATTTCTCCACACCTGTCCCTTCCCTGCTGCTGGCCCCAGCTCTCCTCACATGCCCAGATGTGAGGACCGAGCCATGGGGAGTGCTGCCTCCCACCCAACCTGGGTCTCTGAGGCTTGGTGAGGGTTCCACGTTGCTCCTGCTGTGCATTTGCGGGCAGCACTGACCTGGGACGAGCTTGACCCAGATTCTCGGTTTCCCTCGTGTCCTCCTTGGCTGATGTGGTTTCGTCTCTGAAATGCCTGTTGCTCATCTTTCCACTGAGCTGCGTGTCCTTTCTGTGCTGAGTTTTGGGCACTTCTTTTGGGTCTGGGTGCTCATTCTGCCCTGGTTGTTTGTGTGTCAGATTTGTCCTCTTCTGTTTGAAGGCTTGTGGCAGACTCAGTATTCACCTGGACTTTTGGAACTGTAAGTGCCCCAGAGGTCAGTGCGTGTCCCTCAGGCCCTCCTGCTGGGGGCCGCCATCCACCTCCAGGCTTGGAACCTGGGCCGAATAGTACCAGAGGAGACTCTGCCCTGGCATCCAGCACTCTGCCCATGAGAGAGGGCTCCTTCACGTCCTTCAGTCCCTCGGTCCCTGCCTAGCTTTAGTTCTGGGCCTTGGACTTCCGCACACTGGACAAGCCCAGGCATGGCAGTGTAGTTCCAGGAGGTTGGCCAACCTTCCCCTCTGTCCCCAGGGCAGCTCCTGTTGGCTGCGTCCCTCTCCATACATCCCAGATCGAGGGGCCAGCCTGAGGAACTGGACATGTTTTTATTTCATCTCAGTTTCACTGCAATATCTTGAGAAGACATGAGTGGCCACTTTGTTGCCACTTCTCAGGGTGCTGCCTGCCCAGGGGATGGGACACTGCCCAGGGGGACCTCAGGACCTTCTCTGAGAGTCTGGCGCTGACCCGCTCACATTCACATCGAAGGCCTTTATATCACATCTGACCTGGGAGCTGGAGATGCTGCATTGCGCGTCTCCATCACACCCAAGCTCTGGGGTCTATGGGCTCTTCAGTGTCTTCTGTCTGGGCAAGTTGGCCACAACCCAGGCACCAGGACCCCAGCACTGGAGGGGGCTTCTGGACACCAGGCTGAGGGCCACTGAATGGGTCCAGGTGCTTTGTTTGAGAGATCGAGGAGCAGGGAGGGCGGTCTCGAGTGTGCATTGCCATCCCATACTCATGGTGAGAGGACTTTAGTGAGTGGACTCATGCTCTGGGTGGGAGTCCCATCGAGCTACCCTTTGAGTACTTGCCCACCAAGGTGCCCACCATGGTGACTTGGCGAAGCACCGAGAGGATGTGAGAAGTCAGGAGCAGAGGATGCCCATAAGGCACCACCAGAGCTGAGAAGGTTCTCTGGTTCATGAGTGGGGCGTGTATCCCCCCTCTTTTTCTGTGTGTTTCTCTCTTACTCACAAGTTCATGCAGGGTTTCTGTTTGGCCTTACCATTTTTCCCTCACATAACATGTGCCCCCAGGTTCTGAAGAACTCTTTGACAGATGTCTCACTAAGCACTGCACTTGGCTCTGGGGGATACTGCATTCCAGGCTCTCCCAGCTCAAGACAGACTGATGAATCCTCGGGACTGGCCCTGTGTTCCTTGCCCCTTGACCCCCTGTGCCCAGAAACTCCAGCCCAGGAGGTCGTCCTGAAGTGGCTGCAGAGTCAGAATTACCTGGGTCTCTCACATCAGTGTCAAGTTGACCCTGGGTCCGGCAACTTCCACCCCTCTGGTGGTCCCACCTCCCTGCATGGGGTCACCGACGCAGAGCCCAAGGTCCTTTTGAGAGGGGCTGAGTTTGTTCCTGGGTCTGTTTGCTGTGGTCCTTCCCCTGAGGCCCACCCCATCCCTCCTGTTCCTCAGTTCCAGATCTGAGAACTGGCTCAGGGGCCAAACCTGAATGAGGGATCTTGACCGGTCTACTGGGGCAGCTGCTCTTGGCCTCAGTGTTGTTTTGGACTGTACCTTGATCTGTTGCCCATCCATTGAGCCCCAAGGAGGCCATGTTGTACTGATCACCTTCCCCACTCTGTGGATCTGGCCTCCTGGGCAGTGGCAACCCTTGTCATGGCCCCTGGCTTCTGGCCACTCAGTACAACCCTGTGACCTCTGTTGCAGTCCCTGGGCCAGTGGGAATGGGGGGAAGGAGGTGTCGTCCGTCTCCTCCATCACCAAGCCCGGCGAGCTCAGCCTATGTTGTGTGGTGACTTCGCTCTGCTTGGTGGCCGAGCAGTATGTGACCACCTCTTCCCATGGTTCCTGGGCTCTCCTGCTGGTAGTGCTGTGGTCCTGCCACAACTCGGGGCGGGGAGTTCCCCTGCTTCCTGGGATGGAGGGCACCAGTGAGGGAGGGCTCCAGTCCCATTTGCTCCCTTGGGATGGGGGTGGGGGTTCTCCAGCTCATTGGTGGGGTGGGGTGGGTGGGCTGCTGCCACAAGCTCAGAAGTTCAGAGATGTCTGGGTAGTTCTGGTCTTCAGGGACCTGCTTCCTGGTCTCCCTGGCCTTCATGTCAGGGATGCAGCTTTTCCCAAGAGGACCTCTGATGCCAGCGGGTCAGGCCTGCCTTGGCGGAATGCTCAATATCTTTGAGGTTCAGCCATTCCTGTTGAATCCTGGGCCAATGTTTGTCCACTGCCTGAGGTTTTGTCAGCTACTGGAAAGACCCTGGGCCACCCCTTGGTTCTCATTGTTCTTCACCCTGAGCTGTTCATTCCCTGTGGACAGCAAAGCAAAAATGTCACTTCTCTCTATTCCTCCCATGATCCACAGGCCTGGATCTTCTCACTTGCCAGGGAATTCCTTTTCCCATGCCAGCCCAGCAAAATTCTAGCAGCTAGGCTGTGGCTTTGAGCCCAGGGCTGAATGCACATGGACTAAACTCAGGATGGGTCCTCATAAACAGTGGGACGGGGATGTCAACCCCGTACCAAGGCCCCATCTCGCTACCTCTCACTCGGGCCAACCTTCTTGGGATGGGTCCTTCGTGAGGCTATTCCAGGGGATGGGGTAGGGGGGAGTTGGTGCCAGAGGGTGGCTGGGGACTCACCACCAAGGGGACAGGGAACAGGCAGGGTGGGCAAGGCATCCCTGCACCTGCGATGTTGACCTGACAGTTCCTGCCAGCCCGTCGGGAGGTGCAGAGCACAGACAGGCGTTGGAGGTGTCCACGGTAGGCCCCAGTGGTCAGGCCCTCACAGTGCCTGAGGCTCGTGATCACTACTGACCGAGCGGGAGAACTAAAACCAGGAATTGGTGCCTGAGCGGTGGCTGTGTATACACACAGGATGCCAAGTGCTTGGCCTGGGTGGCACCATGCTCTGCCCTGCTTGCAGCCTGGGAGGAAGGGCTCTTAGCATCTTTTGCAGCAGATAGCTGCTGGGTTGGGCAGGAAAACTCTTTCCAGTGCACTGGCCACCCAGCCATCTGCTAGCTCTGGTGTAAGCACAGCCTGATGGGAGAGGGCAGGTCTGTGAGCCAGACCTCATGAGGCAAAGCGCATTCAAGTCCAAGGACACCCGTCCTGCAAGAGGCTCCTCCACCGTGCAGGGCCTCAGGCGTCCACTCACTCCTGCATCACTCAGGGCTGGGGGGTGGGGAGGCTGGAGTGCATCTTCCAGGCAGACCTGTGCAGTGCAGATCCTGAAACGAGGCAGAGGTTGGGGAGCATGAAGAGTGGGGAACCAACCGCTGACGAACATCAAAGGACCATGGAGGGGTTTTTAGATGGGAGGGCCATCTGGATCGGGCCTTGTAGTGAAGAGGGTCTCCTTGGCTGGGAAATGGGGGGAGGGCCCCCCGATAGGTCAGACCCATGGAGGGAACTGAGCCCACATTTGTGGCTGGAACAGGCAAGTCTGTGTAGGGTCGCCAAGCTGACACCATCAGTTCAGCTCCCCCAAGGGATTTTTGGCAAAGGATTTCTAGAGACTGATGTGCTGTGAAGTTTCATCCATTGCTTGCAGAGGCAAGGCTGCTTGATGGTATGTGCAGCACTACCCAGGTAGGCTGGGCAGGCTCTGGTCCTCCACAGAGGCAGTGTGGGAGGAAGCAGACACTCCGTTCTGCCATCTCAAACCTGGAGTGATCCCCAGCACCACCACTGCCGGAGTGTGTGTCTCAGCAAATCACCCCCTCTATGAGTCTCCCTTTCTTTATCTGAAGGATGAGCACAGTGTGAAATGTCCCCATTCGGAATAATCCTATTTGTCGGTGCATCTGATAGGAGTGAGGAGGTCACAAGATGAAAGCACATGAAAGCAATCTATAAAACAGAAAGCACCTACTACAAATAGTGGTTGAAGAGGCATCTCTTTTCCCAAGAGAACTTTCTCCAGAATGAGTGGGAATGCAGGCTTGTGCCTTGAAACCTGCAACTGGGAGACAAGCAGACAGTGAAGAGCCTCCAGCTCGGAAAGGAGGAGAACATGAACACCATCGGCCCCCAGTCCCAAAGATCCTATAGGATGTGGCCTGGGTTGGGACTTGAGGGCCACTGGTGGATTTTGAGCAAAGCTGTATATAGTGGCCCCTGAGGACAGAAGGCAGTGTGAGCTGAGTCAAACTGACAGGCTTTGTGAACTGGGGGCTGTACCATGACCAGGAATCCATAAAGCTGGAAGCCTCTTCCCTGAACTGCAAGAGTTAACATCTGCCTGCTGCCTCAGATCCATGAACTTCTGTTCACCATTTCATCACCCAGAACATTTCAACAGCCAAGTGCATTCAGCAACTTGATTTAAACCCTTTTGGTAGTCACACCAAAAGTGGATGATACCAAGAAGCTATTTATAGTATCCCGAATTTTCTCTGTGTATCCCACTTGGTAGTAACAGTCTCATGGTTCACTGTAGCCATGTCGGTGTGTTTGCCAGACGCTGCCTGCATATTGATGATCTCTGTGTCCCTGTTAATGATTTCTAAATCTCTAAACTCTTGTGGTCCCCAAGGCTTTTGGACAAAACATTAGGCACACGTGACCCCAGCCCCAGTAAGAACCAACACTTTCAGAGGCCTGACAGAGGCCCAGGGATATTGGATGCATTACCTTCTTCCAGCCTTTGGCCTACAAGGATGCCCTTCCTGGGACAGGCAGGACTAAGTACCAGCCCCAGGTCAACCTGGATGACTACACACCCCACCATCTGCCAAACTGCCTCAGGATGTGGAATATTTTGGTACCAACCATGTCCTTCTCTGGCAGAAATGGGAGGAACCTAGAGCTGAAAAGGGAGTAGGCAATGGCACCCCACTCCAGTACTCTTGCCTGGAGAGTCCCATGGATGGAGGAGCCTGGAAGGCTGCAGTCCATGGGGTTGCCGAGGGTCGGACACAACTGAGCGACTTCACTTTCACTTTTCACTTTCATGCATTAGAGAAGGAAATGGCAACCCACTCCAGTCCAGTGTTCTTGCCTGGAGAATCCCAGGGACGGGGGAGCCTGGTGGGCTGCTGTCTCTGGGGTCACACAGAGTAGGACACGACTGAAGTGGCTTAGCAGAGCTAAAAAAAGGAAGGACCCTTGGCAAGCACGTGTATTCACTAGTTTGTAATTCCGGAAACCTATACACCATCTTGTTTCAGGATATCCGGAGCCCTGTGCGGTCTCCCACTACAGCCTCACAAAACCTGGGTCCAGCAACACAATTCTGGGGTGTTAATGTGATTCAGGAGTCTCTAGTTTTGAGATACAGTCAATAACACCGGAAGCTCAGCAGCATTAAGCTCACTTCGTTGACTTGCTTTCATAGCACACTTCTCAAGCACTGATAGGAAAAGCAGGTAGAGG